>NW_010232863.1:2617-79850 GCF_000690775.1 Eurypyga helias | reverse complement strand
TCAGCAGGGCAAGGTGATAGTTGCCACATTCATACTGATGATGATAGCACACCCTTCCATAGCAAAAGTGCACCCTGGAGCCCTGGGAACAAGCTTCCTGGGTAACAGACGTAGCTGATGTTTTCTGATGCATATGAAGCCCAAGGAAGAATAGACCACAGACAACTTGAAATCAAATCTCCTCCAGGAACCACTTTTTACAGTGAAAACAGATTAATCTAAAAACTCAACCCTGAGTGATTGTTTAGTAACATTAGAAGAGCGAGGTCCTACCCCCTCTGCTAATCTACGAGTCATGCTTTCACAAACAAGGACAATGAGAGGCAGGGATAGAAAACAGGCAATAAACTCCTTTTGTAAATAAAACCTGTATCCCTATATGCCTCACCTCTGCCACGCACCACTGTTGGAGCTTCCTTCAAGGCTGAAATTAAACAGTCCCACAAACTACTTTTGGTACTTCCCTCTGGTGCTCGGCCATGACAGCCCGGGCCCTCCTGACCCTCCACCACACCGCTTGAATGGGCTGCTTCATGGGCTGGGGGCAATAAGCACAAGGGCAGCAGTGGTCATTTTGAAGTGTTTGTTCTCAAAGATATTCCCTCTCCTCAATAGACCCTTCACTCCCGCTTTTAACCAACAGGAGCAGTAGTTTCACAGCTGCCTATTTCTGCTCAGTGCACATCTTCAGGGAACTGAGAGGTAAGAAGCCCCTATTCCCCACCACTCCTTCATCAACAATACAGGATCAAAACATACAAAGAGTAAGATAAGCCCTTTTTTAACATTCTGGATCACAAATGTTTGCCCTAAAGACCATCCTTGGACATGTCTCTTTGCCGCTTCTGTCAGAGCTGTGACTTTCAGGCAAGGCCTGATGGGCTATTGCCTACCGCTGGCAAGGGCCACACCTTGTGAGCAACATAATTTCCACTATAAATGAGGAACTGCCAACTCCCAGCTCCATATCTGCTTGTTTTGGCATAATTTTGCTGCCTGCTCAGCAGATAGTCCTACTAGAGAAAAACACGTGCAACAGAAGCCTGTGGAACATGCTGCAGAGGAAGACAAAAGTGTCCATTCACCAAGGGGAATGTTTTCTTTCACACCCCAATAGCATGAGCTGACACACTGGCTCTGAATGTTGCTTTTATGTTGGCTAGTTGCATGCACTGCTCCTAATCCTTGACCTAGTTATGTACATTTGAACTAAACGGGATGTTAAATTTACAATTTGAGTTCAGTTATGTCCTACCAGCTAATAACACCTTGCCTAAAATTAATTTGTTTGTTTTCATTTTGTCCCCTCATTTTGAGTCACAGGATGACAGAAGATGGCTAAAAGGAGCTTGTGGAACATCCTACAGTCTGGCCTCGCTTAAAGATGACCTCCACAAAAAATGGAGGTGAGCAACAAACAAGTATTTCCCTATCACAGCAGTGGGCCAAAGTGGGAAGTTCGGTCTGCTCACTCCATGTGGAACTCTGACCAGTGTGTATTTTCACAAAGCAAAGGGAATGCAGCATTTGTAGGCATGCCCAAGTTAGCTTTAAGCTTCCAAATTCGTGTACAAGTAGCTGTATGTCGCAGCCAGACCCTTTTTCGGGAGCTAACCTACACAGAAGCCTGCACTGCGGGTCTTCACTACGAAAGGTACTGGCATTACCGAAACAAAAGCCCATGAGCATTGCAGCCACACTTCAAGCTGCCCCGTCAGCACCCTCCCAAACGGCTCTGTATTAAAACCTTCTTACCGCTGCTCTCTTAAAACACTGAGATTGACTTTTCATAAACTGCTTATACTTGCCCTAGAGTATACATTAAAAAGACATGTATTTGTTAACACCTGCAGCTACTACTAATCCAGTTGGCTGGATGTCCACAGCCCGTGCTCCCCTCTTGTAGACTGTAATTTTGAAAGGAAGAGAGAAGCAGGCTTATCTCTGGCAATCTCTCAAGTGCAAGTCACTCTTGCCTCCAATCCTGGCTCCAAAGCCCATTTCAAGCTTCTGCCTTGCGGGTACCCTGTTCAGACTTGCAGGCCATTACCAAAGGGCCAAAGCTGGCTCCTTTGAGACGGATAACAAATCAGCTTGTTGTCTGACTCTGCTTCTATTTAGCAATGTGCCAATTAAGCCGACATTCAAAATCATTCTGACAAAGTCATTCTGAGTGTGGATCGTGGATTCCGACCCTGCCTCCCCCGCCCCGCTTTAAGAAAAACCAAAATAAAGCCCTAGTATTTAAAACTAATCAGTCTCTCTAAATCCCTGCCAAATACCTGTTTATGCCGTGAGCAAATCATTACTTTTCTACAAGGAAGAAAGTATTAATTAAGAGTATTCATCAGACTCCTATTCTATAGGGTTTATCTGCCACAGGTGTCAGCCAGAGGTGAGAGACGGATTAGTATACAATCAAGGGCTTTCTAAGTTAAATCTTCTTCTTGTGGTTAGCTGTTAATAATGAAGTTGTCACCAAAAGAAAAAATTTAATAGTTTTAATTGGGTTTAATTACTTGGAAACTCCTGGAAAATGGACCAGCTTGGTTGTAGTATAGAAATAATAATAATAAAAAAAAAGTAAAGATACAAATCCCTGTGCCACATGTTTGAACAAAAGGAGTCTGAAAGAATATTAATTCTTTGGTTGTAACATTTTATACCTTGATCAGAATTTGAGACATGAACAAGGCTTTACCATAAGAATGGGAAATTAACCATGTGCAGCAGTTCTAGTTCAAATAAGTCCCTGTCTTTTTGACAAAGAGAACCCATTTAGCTCTGTACTACACTTAAGCAATTTTATTTTTTTAATACATGCAGGCTACAGCTAGACCTGACTTCTCAGGACTTTTCAAGTGAGAGAGTGGGTATTTGTGAGAAAAGTTGTTTTAAGTAACCAAAGTAGCTCAGGAGCTGAAACCCATTTTCAGAAGAAGTGACTTATGTAAGTGACCACACTTCAAACTTCTTAAAAAAAGGATCGTCCTTTTTCAAATAGAATCACCCAGCTTTTCAGGCTCTAAACGTTCTTCCCCCCAAATGAAGACATATTGTTTTACCTCAACATTGATATAGTCAGGTTTATTAGACAATCTACCAAATTTAAATAAATAGAATCATAGAATGGTTTGGGTTGGAAGGGACCTTAAAGATCATCCAGTTCCAACCCCCCTGCCATGGGCAGGGACACCTTCCACTAGACCAGGTTGCTCCAAGCCTCATCCAGCCTGGCCTTGGACACTTCCAGGGATGAGGCATCCACAGCTTCCCTGGGCAACCTGTTCCAGTGTCTCACCACCCTCTCTGGGAAGAATTTCTTCCTGATATCTAATCTAAACCTCCCCACTTTCAATTTAAACCCGTTACCCCCTGTCCTGTCACTACAGACCCTTGTACAAAGTCCCCCCCAGCTCCCTTGTAGCCCCTTCAGGTACTGGAAGGTGCAATAAGGTCTCCCCGGAGCCTTCTCTTCTCCAGGCTGAACAAGCCCAACTCTCTCAGCCTTTCATCATAGCAGAGGTGCTCCAGCCCTCTGAGCATCTTCGTGGCCTCCTCTGGACTCACTCCAACCGGTAGATATGACAGTATCGTATCTACAGTTTTTACAGGGTGACCTTGTGAAAAGTCTGTGCTAGATGGGGAACAAATACAATTTAATCCCTGTCTAGCACATACTTTTTCATATCCACTCTTACTGTGACTTTGGAGGTACTTCCAAAGTATTCTTTATTATTTACTGAAGGAGTCTCTTTTTACTGGCATGTATCTGTTCAGAAATGGTTTGGGACTACATCTTGGAAATGGGCATGTAAGTCACTAAATCCTCACATTCAAGAGCACACAGAGTTTGAAAAGGCTCTCCTCCCTCTCTGAATGAGCTATGCTTAGGGACAGTAGTAATGACTACACTAATTTATCATGTGTCTGAACCCATGAGTTCTGAAATGGATTACAGTCCTGTGGGAATACTGTACTTAAACACAGGTTAAAAGTTGGGCCATGATGCTTGAGAACAAATGGAAATAATTTTTAGTTAGTAATACAAAAGGTTCATGACCAAAAATCTACAAATAATTTCTTTTTACCATACAGGGCATAAATGTCAAAAGGAGGAGTGGAAGTTAAACCAAATATGTCTTCATTCCCTTCCCCTCATCACAGGAAAATCACTGTATTTCTGGATGTAAGCCCTCAACAGTTCTGTGAAAAATACAAAACTCCTGGGAAGCTGGATGGAAACACATCACGGTGTGTAATGCTCAGCACAACTGCCTATTTTGCAGATTCAACTTCCTACCCAACTTACATCCCCTTGTTTTTTTTAAACTTTTTTCCACTTAAAATTGAGTCGCTATTCAGCGATATTGGAAAGCAGGCTCCCTTTACTCATGCTTGTTTGACAACCCAGCATTGTTTCTGCTATATAATTTATTTCAAAAATAATCCTTTAATACTTCCAAATGCCACGTGCAGTTTTGCTTAGAAAACCCTCTGCTCACCTAAGCTCTAGTACAGGAGGTTACATCTACAGGAGCTCAGAGCATCTCCCGTGCCCACCATCTATGCTGTTGCTGCTGCTGCTTCTCATCAGCCAGTACAGATGATAAACACAGATGTTTGCTCCCGAAATACGCATTTGAAATAATCAAATGGCTGGAATTATTTACTCCCTTCTCTCCAGTAATGAACTAATAATTGATATAGCAGCATGTCTAAAGTAACAGACTTTTTTATTACCTGCAGTGATTGAATGCTTTTTTAATTTAACTTAAAAAGGCATTAAATACAAGGTTTAGCCTCCAGTGGGTAAAAAAATCTCCAACTTCCTCAGAAAATCCTTTCCAAATTGTATTCATCTTGACTTAATCCATGATCTACCGAGTGAATTAGGCTCTATTTGTTTTGAAAATCTATTTTATGGAGTTCCAAGGACTGTGTTTTCCTTAGGAAGGGCTTATTCTGCCTTTCTGTCCAGGATGCCTGCTAGCAGCCCTCAGCATAGGCCTCTGCAGGTTTTTAACGTCCCAAAGTGCCCCACACATATGACTAACAAAATGTAAATAAACACAGCTGAGCCAGTAAGAAATTGGAAGGTTTTCTCATTAAAGAAATAAAATAAACAGATGTCCTTAAGCACTTTGGCTCATGTTTGTCAAAGGAATGGAAAACTCTCAGATGTTTGAACAGCAGTAGTGATATAAGGCCACATCTCAAGCGAGGGAAGAAGAAAAAAAGCGATGCCATGGCACTTAGAATTAACTAATAGTTCTCAAGGGAGGGCGCTTTTGATTTGAACCTTAGCAACTTCTACAAATAGTTTTTAACAGCCGAGCAATAAAATGGGGTTTTATTCCTTCTCAGTTTGTAAAGTAGTAAAGGACAGATTCGGCCATTAGAGGCATGAATCACCATCAGATTTGATTAAATCCCTATGGTGTCTCAATCAGGTCCTGGCTTCAGGGCCCTGCGAGAGAACAAAACAGGGAAAAGCACAAACTACTTGAAGTATTCAGTGAAAGCATGAAAAAAACCCCCACCAAAAAAAAAGGCAGCCTTAGGGTTTTACAAGGATCTTGACTAGAGCCAAGCAGGAACTTTTCAATGACTTTTTCTTTTTTTAATTGGAAATTATAATTTACTTAAAGAAAAACTTTTTGTAAGAACTTGTAACTGCCAGTGAAAGTTTTGTGGAATAAGGTCTCTTAGATCCACATCATTTCTGGTGAGGACAGGACAGTCCAGTTTACCGACAGCCAACATACAGCAGCTATGACATTTACTTGAAATGCTAGAAAATCACGTTAAGTCCTGCCCTCAACTGGGCCAAGCAGCAACTTTAGGTACTCTGTCCAAAAGGTCTTGAGGCCCTGCTATCGTTGGAGGACCCTCCCCTAGTCCTTCGGATACTTGTGCCACTGCAAGTCCCTCATGAGTGGAAACTTGAGTGCACGCCCTGTCTCTGTCTCACTGGTACCTGTCTGTTTACACCTTGGATAAATCTCATGTTGCCACTTCTGAAATGCAAAAGCAACAAAAAAAATGGCTATCATAGGAAAAAAGCCTCTACGTCAACAAAGGAACTACAAGGCAAAGTGCAAAGCCCCACTGAAAGCAGCCAGCGTGGCCACTCCAGGCAAAGTGACCCCACAGGGGCTCACAGGGACGCAGTGTAGTACAGACAATCTAAACACCCTTCAGTTGAGGTTAACTAAAATCTAGAACATGACTTTGCATGACTCTGTTTTAAAACTGGGAAATAATGTGCTTTATTATTTTTTGCAGTATGTTTTCCTTAATTCAAGCCAATTCAAGATGCTGAACAATCTCAGAAATTGCAATGCATCTTACTGGGAACTTTATAGATTGTAACTCCCAGGTATCAGCAGCTGTTGTCAAAGTACTGATGAAGATCTGACACAATTCAAGAATTTAGACTATCCTGTCTATTCAGTTCTTTAAGTCAGTGCTAAAATAAAATCCTTTCCATTTGGTTCCAGGATTTCGGAGTAACTTGCATGTAAAGACAAATTTTAACCCCAGATTTTACTTTACTCACAATTCATTTTAACACTAAAATCCCAGGGAGTGTACCCACACAGTACAGGACTACACATCTGTGAACAGTACAAAATAAAAAGGCATTAGCTTCACGTATACCCCTCAGCTAGGGAAAACTACACTCAATGTCCCCTTTTTTCTTGCTACTAGTTCTTTGAAAAGCATGAGAATGAATCCGCAATAGAATACCTAAATTTCTCAGACTGAAAGATACGCAGAAATTTTATTTTAATGCTTTGACAACACAGATTATAGAACAATCTTGCAAGTATCTCAGCTAGGAAAAGGGGAATAGAGTCATGATTTTTTTTGGCATGGTAGCACATGCAACCTATTTTTATTGTGTCTGAATCAATACCACCAAAAGTGTCTCTCTGTACTGTACCGAGCTGCTTCAAACAAACGGCCAAAGCCCCGTGACTTCTACCCAGCTGGTGAAACCCCAGCAGCGCTGTCAGGGATTCTGACCCATTGTCCCCATCACGTTTAGTCGGTGACTCGGCGGGCAGACCTCTGCAGACACAGCAAAGACTGCAGCCATCTTCCTGCTGCACAGGAGCTCTATTAGACATGCCTGAAGGGATTGAAAGGGCTGGGTAGACAGTATATTAAGCTGTAATGATGGTCTACATCTGCTGTGGTCTCTAGGCACATGGTAAATATTCTGCACCCATACAGTGATCAGAAGCCTGCAGAACAGGTTTCTAAACCCTCCTGAACATAATAACCAGGGCTAACTGGCTCTGGAACTTTCTTTTTTCCTTTTCTTTGTCAGAGGGCCTCCTGCTGAGAAACAGAAGGGTGGAGAGATTTCCTGGGGTTTGAGAGCTTTGCTGCCTGATCACTTAGACCGTGACTCCCTGTGTTTGTGCAGGTATGCATCCAGTCAGCCATGGGCAAGGAAGCAAAAGGAGATGGGAATTTGCAGGCCACTCTGACTGCCACTATAAAGGTTATACTGCAGTGACCGTATGGGAAAGACATTAAGACCAAATGTCTGATGACTCTGTAATCCATGGGATAGAGCAAAGCATGTGGGCAGAGGGGGCAAAAAAAAGGAGCAACCTAGGCTGGGCCATTCATTCAAGCTTCGAGCTTGAGTAAATTTTGTGTTTTAACTGCTATTAATGCTGCTGAGCTAATTATTTTCTAAACCCCTGAGATGAACTGTTCATGCTCTGAGGAGCCTACATCTATGTGCAGGACCAGGGAGGCTTCCCTCAGAAACCAAACAATGAGAATTTTCACATGAAATCATATTCAGAAAACATACATTGAACATTAATGATTAATAATATGACAATTGATAATCCTTTTACTGAATTATTCCTTTTTTTTTTTACCCCAAATCAGATTTTTTTGGACAGCTCCCTATTGCTGCCATCACCAAGGAAGCGATAACACACAGAACCATTTCAGATTCTGTAGCTAAAGAATACAGGAGTTTAGACCCAAATCTCCTGAAGGCTGATACTCCTCCTCCCCTCTTCCCAGAAAAATCACCCAGAAAGAGGTGTTATTCTTCATCTTGAACAACTTTATAGGCTAATTCTTTGATAGGCTGAACAGCAGTGCTACCAGTGCAACAGACAGGATGATACTGGGACTTTAAGGTTGGTCAGGAGAATGGTGATGATCATATAAACTCACACTTTTTCTGGAGGAAGATGTACAAAACCAAGACTTCCATGTGTGAGATTTAATTCAAAGCATGTGCATCTCTAATGCTTGATCTTCGGATCAAGCCATTAGCGTGTAATACTTTTATAACACAACCATTTCCCTTATAGGAAAGCCCTGAGGAATTTAATACTGATGAAACAAATGAAGAACTATGAAAAAATCCTTCTAGAGAAAGAGCTGCTTATAACTTAACAGAAAAGGTGACATTCATTCAAAAAATAATCCTGTCTGTATAGTTTTTTACATTTGTATAAAGGTAACAGCCAAAAGAAGTTTGTTGTTCACCTTTTTTGTCATTTTTTAAAAGTACATGACAAAAATAAATGTAAAGGCCCTCCAAAGCAGACAATCGCCTGAGTTTCTGTTTTCCTGTTTTCCTCTCTTCCTAGTCCCTTTTGTAGGCTGCTGCTCACGAGTGCCCTGTCTTGGCCTAACTCTGCTCTCATGGCCAAGGGGATCAGCTTGGGCACTGGTGAGTTCTTCTGAAAAACCCTTTCTGGCTCCACTCCCTGACCCCACTTCAACCCCACAGGAGCTGCTCTAGAAACGGCAGCTTCTGCCTTTACGGCAGCCCATCACCAAGAACTCACAGGTTCTACAGTGGCAGGGCTTCTCACTACCACAGGTCCATCACACCCCTTGGTCCATCCCCATCTGCCCACACACAGCAGATCCCAACCCTACACCCTTCAAACTTATGTAGGAGACAGCAGATGAAGGCATCTGCTTCAGAGGTCTTATGCTAGGACAAAGTCAGCCCATTAAGGGAATTCTCCACATGCATGCTGCAGCCCCTACCACATAGGGGATCTATGCAGCCTAAGTTTATGTTTCCTGATCCTGTCTAATTCTTTCTATTTTTTGTAGGCAGTAGGTTTGAGCTTGCACATGTATACCTCAGGCTGCCTCGTTCATTATGTTCCCTGGGAAAAGTAACCGCTCCAATTACCTTGTACAACATGGGTCCGAATAAATCCCTGCTTGGAAACATGTGCTCGGTTTTCAGAGGGTGCTGTTAGAAGTGTTAGCAGCATTCCAAGTGCTGCAGTAGACTTCCACACCACAAACACCATTTTATATCCTTTACAACTGTGCACATCTAACGGCGAACAATAAATCTATCTTACTAATTACACATTCAGCTTGTTATAACCATCGTAAAACAAGTACAGCTGGTAAAGCCATGAAATGATGTCAAATCATATTTTTGCTTTCTAGAGAGAAGCAGGTTATTTTCCAGTCTCCTTATGAAGCTGACTGTTCAAAGCCATGTGTGGAAACAGCTGCCAACTAGGTCATCCACCTTTAATTAGGCAATGATATTGTCTTTTTTCCTACACATTTAAAAGTGTTTGACATTCTGTAATTCAAAGTGACTTAAGTGTTTATCATAAAAATCTGCCTTAGGAAGAAATCAAAGCACATGGTACTAAACCCAAGAGCCAGTGTTTTCTCCCTAGCAGCCAAGTTCAGTCTGCTCAGCCACAGAGAGAGTTACCAAGGAAAAAGTTATGGCCTGCATTTCAAATGGAGTATCTAAACTATGCATAGCTAAAGATGCGGTTCCTACACCCCCTAAAAAACATGTGCTTCAGTAGCCATACGGGATGAAGACCCAGTGTTCTTCATGGCAACCTAGACAACACAAAACCTCTCTTAAAAAGTTGTCTGAGATTCCTAAGAAAACACTGGTCTAACAGAAAATGTGTTAGCTCATTCAGACTAGAGTTAATGCTGTCTGGCTGCTTGATAGGCTCTTTCTTCAGGAGACAGACACTGAAAATACATCCCCATATCCTATCTAGCAGCAGCTGAACAATTCAAGCTTTAGAAAAACAAGGGGCTACTTGCAACAAGAAAGAGAGGTAAATTAAATTTTCACATGTTAGGAGGAAATACCACAGGACACAGTTACACAAATGTGTCTGAATAAAATCAGCAGCATCTGTTTGAAAAGCTGTCTCATTAGCTGCCCCCACAGTTCCCGATGCAATTTGGCTGGACAAGCAGTAATGCTAAAAAAATTAAATTTTACCTTCCCGTATCTGGATGCAAAGGTTCCCGTGAGTAAGGAGTGAAAAATAATTATCGTCTCATCCAAATCCCACACAAACACACGCTGTGATGACAGACGGAGCGGAAAAAAGAAATACAGTTACATATTAAGCAATTGCAAGAATTTGTTCAGTCAGGAAATATGTCCTGTCAGACTAGAGCTTTGTAAGATCTCAAACCCATTTGGAGCACTGACTGTAGATGCTTTGTGAAAGCAGACAAAATGAAACATCAGTTATTTTGGAACTGCGTGTGTGCTGGTCATCCTGAGAGTCTGCTTTCCTAACAAACACAGAAATTCCCTATTGCATGTCAAGTCAGGGTAACAAAACAACAGACTTATAAAAAGGCCAAAGGAAGAAAAAATACACATATGAAGAATAGTTTGAGATGCTGATAATATAGAAATTGAGCAATTATTTTGACTCCTCTTGTCTGTGGGCTCCAGTTATATCACTGATTTCATTCTGGCTGTTACAGCTCACTAGCCTCATGGTGGGATTTGCTAATAGATGCAAGTGTTTGTCTTTGCTGGATTTGCTAAGGGAATATAAATGAATTACCTCAATCTCACTGTCAGCAGTAGGGGAAGGGTCGTTGCTTCTTTTTGACCGGGCTCGTACCTTGCCATCCGACCCTCTGTGATGTCTGTCTGTTTCTACATCTTTTGCTGCTGTTGTTGAATATTCCCCTATTATGAAACAAGAAATTCAACTGTAAACTTAAATTTTGCACTGTATCATTATAATCAAAGAATGAAACCTTTTAAAGGAGAGCACCAGAAACATTGTGAAAACACCATCAGAAAATCTTACTCTTTTCATGTCAACTGTTAGAAGAATAACATTGACATTGTTAGAAAACTGACATGGTTAGAAAAATAACATGTAACTCCTAAGATTTGTTACAATTTCAAAAGTTACAAAGACTGTATATATAACATTTTAAAACAGACGTGTCATTTCAAAAACCTAGTCACCTTTTTCATTGAAAAAAGCTTGCTTTTTGAATTTTACACCCCCTGCTTTTTAAGAGAGAAATTAGAAAGGCAATGGAAAAGGAAACCAAGACTAAATCAACTTCTGGAAAAAAAGTCTTTTTTTTTTATTTCATGACTGATCATGAATAAAAATATACTTTCAACATCATCTTTTATTTAAAAATATAAAACTAGCCTGTTAGGCCATATTCCATTTCACAGAGGATAGTATTTTAGAAATAACTGAGAAGGGACAGTCAAAGGTGAACTTCCCACATAAAGTATCTGTTTTGATTGGCTCGCGTTTCATAAAACTGTCCGGATTTCACTTACCTTACATTACAAATCCTGTTCAAACATATTTTTCTTTTCACCTTGCTAAGCTGTGGCCTCTCCACCTTCCTAGAATAACCATCTGCTCCTTCAGAGAAGCTTGGATTGTGCCTAACAAGCCTTTCTGAAATCACCCCTTCTCAAAAAAGGCTGAGATAAGATCTAAGGAACAGAAAATCCTCCGACTGCTTTTAGAGCACTCTGTGATCACTTCTTTTTAAAAAGCAATATTAGTTTATTTTTCTTTCAGAGCAACCACAGATGTTAAGATCTGTGTCGCAAGTCAGCAGATCTACAATGGGCGTATACTGTCATCATCCACAAACTGCATGGCATTTCATAGAGACGTTATTGCATGCCAATGAAAACTTTAGTAGGGAGTGATATCTGAAGATTGTACTCAAATAGTAACATTGGAGGATCATAATCAATCAGTAATTTCATAAACCATTTAAGCTTTGAGACTTTAAAAATTAAGTACTCAAAGAAAGGACACAAATTTTGAAGCCTTTTTGTGGGCAATTAATCTTGAACTTTCAACTTAGACAGTTTGTGTTGATTTTGTTGAGAGGGACATTCTCTTGATGTACTCATTGATGAATGCATATATTACATGTTGTTGTAAGAGGTGGACATAAACCTTGACAGAGATGTGGGCTAGAAAGTCACCAGTCAGGAAACCCCGGGGCTTTTCAGGGCACGACTGTTTGTTTTGAACTCATTGCAACCCACGTTAGCCCCTCAGTACTGATCTGGGTTTTATATGTAACTGTTTTACCTTCCTGTACTACCTTTAGTAGAATAAACCTTGCATATTCATGAAATGTGAATGGTTTTAGAAAGCTTGAATCATAGAATCATAGAACGGTTTGGGTTTGAAGGGACCTTAAAGACCATCCAGTTCCAACCCCCCTGCCATGGGCAGGGACACCTTCCACTAGACCAGGTTGCTCCAAGCCTCATCCAGCCTGGCCTTGAACACTTCAAGGGATGGGGCATCCACAGCTTCTCTGGGCAACCTGTTCCAGTGCCTCCCCACCCTCTCTGGGAAGAATTTCTTCCTGACATCTAATCTAAGCCTCCCCGCTTTCAATTTAAACCCGTTACCCCTTGTCCTGTCACTACAGGCCCTTGTAAAAAGTCTTCCCCAGCTTCCCTGTAGCCCCTTCAGGTACTGGAAGGTGCTATAAGGGCTCCCTGGAGCCTTCTCTTCTCCAGGCTGCACAAGCCCAACTCTCTCAGCCTGTCCCCATAGCCGAGGGGCTCCAGCCCTCTGAGCATCTTTGTGGCCTCCTCTGGACTCACTCCAACCGGTCGATATCCTTCTGATGTTGAGGGCTCCACAGCTGGACGCAGCATTCCAGGTGGGGGCTCACCAGAGAAGAGTACAGGGGCAGAATCCCCTCCCTCGACCTGCTGGCCACACTCCTGATGCAGCCCAGGATACCTCTTCTCAAAACCTGATGTTGCACCATGTAGGCAGAACTGGCTAGGAAATCTGACTTATCCTTGCAAAAATCTGTATTTAAAACATTCTAACAACATGATTATAGTTTTTTATGTCTACAGGTGGCTATGACTGTCAAACTGGAAACAGAAGACATGCACCTACCAGACAGCGATTCTGTGCTCTGACTGGTGATATTGTGAGAAGACTCCTGCAGAGAGTAAGTGGAGGTTGGGATGGCTGAGGGGCTGATGCTGTTCGCAGACACATATGGAGAGTTGTAGGAGGAGCTGTAATACTGTGAGTACTGGCTTTGAGGAAAGCTTGGATACGATGAATATTCCTTTGAGGAAAAAAGAAACATCTAACTTTTGTGTATCTGGTTTTATCTTATAAATGAGCCAGGTTATCTACACATGAAGCAAGTCATGGCTCAGGAGTATTTTACTGAAGAACCATGTTTCATTCACTTACGAAAGCACATTTCTGCTTCTCCCAAATACAGTCCTATTTTATTAGGATCAACTCATCAACAAGAGGTCAGAAATCAGGTGAATTCTGCTTTTTCTACAGGATTTTAGTTATTAGTGCTGACACATTTTGTATTAGAGAGTTCAGCAATTTCAGCAATAAGGCGGCCATAATAGAACACAGTCTCTGCAAACAACAAAATACCTGAGGAATTAGAACAGAATGAATAACTGGGTGAGGGTAGGAGCAAAACAGGCTGCATTTTCCCATGATCAGCAACATCCTCTGATCAGCTGTTAGAATAGGTTACAAAAATCAAGGGAAAAAAAGTAACAATGTTTTGCAGAAACGGTCACAGTTGAGAATGTCCAACTATCAGCAAGAACTAAATGCCTGAGTGATCTTCCCTACAGAAAAACTAACTGAAAATACAAGGTGTAAGTGACCTCAGAGACCTGAGGTATCATGCTTTGTTTTGATTTTAAGGCTCCTAAACAAACTTCATACCATTATTTCCTTTTTTTTTTTTCTTTTTTAAGTGAGAAGCAAGACACTGGAATAGATTAGAAAATTTTTCTCTGTACAATTAAAACATAGAAGGTTTTATTTGTTTCTTTTTGTCTTAATTGCAACTCCTGCTCTTGTCCACCTATTTGTTTTTTCAGACAGAGAACTGTCTTCATGCTCTAGGGATTCTCTTTCAGCAAAAGGTTTTTATTTCCTCAGAAATGCTAATTAGTCTCTGGTATTAAATAAAATTAAATAATAAATAGTCTTCAGAAAGACTAACAGCACTTTCCCCCTTAACTGCTTACATCTTTGTCTGTGACACAGCTATTTAATTAACTCTCAGTCACCAGGGAGCTCTCAGGAACAAAGACTCAAGTTGTCATAATACAAATTAAACCGAAAAAGAAATGAAAGAATTTCATTGTTTACTCTTAAAGAATATCACAAAATAATGAAGACAGCCTAATTCTTTTTCCCCTTTTTAGGTAGCCTCCATACTTCAACCAAATGCACTTCTGTCAGCACTTACTGACCACATTTTTAGCCAAAACTGTAGTAATAAAGAAATTCTCCACTGTTGTCATTAAAAACACAAGTCAACAATCACCTTACAAACAAGGAATTGAAATTATTGGCCAATCAAAACACATTTTCCAGGACAGTATACTCATTTGTTTAGTCCAATCATGAAGAGCCATTTGCCACTGAAAAACATGTGTCTTGTGTATATATGCATGCTGTTTATTTATACACACACATTTATCAAGGTATCTGAAGCATGAAGCCCACAGACAGGTGTATTCTCAAAGAAGGAAGCGCACAGACAGCTCAGATGGCTCAATATTCATCAGGGCCTGCCAACATCTCTTTCAAATTGTTCATATTTATTACACAGTGCCAAGACAGCAGATGACAGGATCCCAGAAGCAGACCGCTCTGTAGAGGATGGAAAACATATCTGAAAGTTGTAAGATGGCAGAGGAATGATGAAACTCTTGGCACTGCTACAAGCACCACAGCAGAGACTGTGGGGGCATCCCCCTCCTGCAAGGCATCCCCCTCCTGCATCCCCCTCTGTGCAAGCCTGTGTATCCATACATGTATCTTAAAATTAATGATACCTAGAAATCCAGCAAATGGACAGGCCAAAGGAGCAGAGCAAAATGGTGCTCAGAAAACACATGGCAGTAACTTCCTTGTATGCGTACATATGTAAATAATCTCTGTGATATACCAATCTTTCAAGTTTTCAGAGTAAGTGACAAGGTTGCCAATAGTAAATGCTGAACTGTACCTGATGCACAGCACTGAATCCTGCAGAATTTGTCAGGCCATTGGCTCCCTGGTAAATCCCTGTTGTGCCTAGGGGAAAGAATATCACATTGATAAAACACACCAGCAATCAAAATAACAGGATATACTAATATAACTAATTTTCAACAGGAAGCAAAGTACCTGCTCACTAGAAAGCAGTGTATCACAAATCTTGAAAAATACAGGCTGTGAAGATTTAGGGCTATGACTGAGGTCTGCTTACTGAAAGGCATTCAAAGGCAACCATCACACACACTAAACCAAACACTTATGGAGCTGGAAAGCAAGAATTCAACCCAAATTTAAAATTCAGTTATTTCTTTTTCCAATAAGTAATGGAAGAGTATTTTTTTATCATCTTCTCCTGTAGGAAAACCCTTCAGATTCCATTTTTTTCTTTCATGCACAGCTATGTCCTGGGTACCTGGGAATTTTTAGAAGACTTTGAGCATTTGCTCCCTGGCACTGATAGGCCAAACAAAAACAGTATTGCTGAGATTTCAGGACAGCAGGGAGCAAAGACATTGCTTCATCCTGGGATATTAGGAAGAAGTAGGATGGACAGATGAGTTTTACATCATCCTGTCCCACATGAAGCAGCTGATGTCCAGCCAGACCTCCTTGGCTGGAGAAAACATTACCATAAAAATTTTATGGGTGAAGAAGTAGAAGTCCAGAAAAGATCTACAGGGACAGTCCTCCTTTGACTCCCACCAGGAAAGTGGTAGGAGAGCTGCAAACTTCCCATCCCCTGGATCCTGCAACCCTGGCAAGTTCTAGGCTTGATTTAACTCCATGTTTTCCATTTCAAAATTTCCCATTTCACATGGGTGGAGAACTTCCTCTTGAGTTTATGCGGTTTGAAGAGAATCTATACCAAAAGTCTTTTTCCGGTGTTTTGCAACAGTGCTTGCTCCAAGGGTTGGCTGTTCTTGTACAGGAGCAAAAGCTGGACTACGCCATATTCCAGCACTCAGACCCACTACTTCCACAAGGAAAGAGGTATGATTTTGGTGCTACATGGACACAGCGGGCTCTTGTCTGGGCTTCATTTTGTCAACTCGATGTCCCATCAAATGGAGCCCCAACCAGGTACTTGGCCTTTTTTCCTTATCTGGTTTCCTACCACGTGAATGATTTTGAGCAGCGCTGTTTTAACCATATGACTCTCTGCACGTCTTCACGTGGCAACCTTTCTCCAAAGATCCGTTTGCTTGTTTTTATTTTAAGACACCAGATTAGCTAGGGAATGGACAGCTGAACAAACTCCACTTTGCCAAGGGCAGCTACGAAGCACACACACTGAGAAATAAATCTCAAGCCAAAAAGAAACAAGAGGAAGGACTCTGCCCTCCAGAACTAATTTGCTGCCACATGTAGTCTTTAAAAAGAAAAAGGCAGAGAGGGGGAAAGAGGGAGCAGGTGACTGCCAGATACCTGGAGGCCTGGGTTTCCCAAGCCCCCTGCATATGCTGGCTGGTGAGCTAAGCCTGTGCAGGTGGGTTCGGGTGATCCCCCCTCCTGGCAATCACCCCTCTGGGGCAACTCTGGGTGGATCAGTATCCAATCTCTCCTCCTCCCCAAAACCCATATGAGGAGACTGCCCAGAGCAGCATCCCAAAGGCAGCATCACATTCAGCTATTGGTATTTCCCCACCTTCTGCCCATACCAGGCTTTACTCTTCCGCAGAGTTTTTCAGAAAGTCATGAGTATGCAGCAGGATGAATATATTCCTGTGGTAGCTAAGCATTTCTCACCACTGTGAAGGGGAGTAACAGAGCCCCAATGCTTACAGGCAAAAACAACTTTCACAGAACACAAAACAGCTCTTGTACACCAGAGCTCAAAACAATACAGGGGGGAATTTTTGATCTTCCTAAACTGTCATTTAGAAACAATCCATCATCCTTTATTAAAGCTGTCAAGAGAGGGATGAGTTACCTCGAGGGACTCACGCTTTATGTGTAAATTGTGATGAGAACATGTTTATTGCTGTGCTACCTGCACATGATACCATAGCTTCCCGGTTTCCAAACAGAGAATTACAAAACGAAGGAGAGAGATGCACCGTTGGAATGAACTTACTCTGAACTTTGCACCAGCTCTGCAAAGTGTGTCCGTGCACACACAGAGCAGGTATGTGAGCAGGAAGAAGAGCGTAGAAACATAGGAATGAGAGGATGGGAACGACTCATGCTCCATCGCTTCCCACACTACACTGACTAGACCTTATATGGTGCATCTTACACTGGGGTTTTGTAGAATATATTTTTACCGGTTTCAGCTGAGCTACCCCAGGTCCAAGTTCAGGCATCCCTACAGCCTGCTGCAGTCTGGCTCCTGCTGCCCAGGGGATTTTCGACAGGAAGGACTGTGGTGCAGAGACAGAAAAGAGACTTCCTGATTTTTTACCCGCATATTTATATACTTCCAAAAGTGCTTAAGACTGGTACTTCTTATAACCTGAAGTTTATCGCACCTGGGAAGAGATTTTCGCAACTCTCGTTTTTCACTTATTCTGGCCCTGTCATTGTATCCTGACCAAGTAGGAGTATCCTTTGAGCATAGTTTGTCTGAACTGAGATCAAACACAGCTCTCTGCCCCTGCAGCCTTGCGTTCAGAGAATGCAACCCACCACATCCCCGCCCCCTCCTCCCCGGGGTATACCTTGAGAGCTGCTAAGCTCACCATCTCTTGGCAGCTCAGTATTGTTATACGCAGAATAGTTACAGATAAGGATACTTGAGACAACCAAACAACTTAAGCTAGTAAAAAATTCAGAATTTCTTCCCAGCTGAACAAGGATGAAAAGAATAAAAAATAATTAAAAAAAAAAAACAAACCACCACAAAACCCCCAAAACCCCAATTATCTGCATGGAAAAGAAAGTTTTTTGAAGATTCAGGTTCAGAAATATTTCAGCATCAATCTTTGTCTTGGGGACTAGAGCTGTCTCATGGGGACTACTAGGGTCCCCACTCAGTCCCTGTTCCACTTTGCGGGCTACACTGGAGAGACCACGTTTTCAATGATGTGCAGTCAGTTCAAGTGGAAGGAAAACAAATGAGTCCTGCAGGCAATGAAGACAAGGATAAACCCTTTCTCCTCATGAACCGAGAATGAGGCCTGCTAGTTTCTGTGAGCAGCCTCATAGAATTCAGCCATTTAGAACACGTCAGAACTGCCCCCAAATATTTGCATTGTCTCCCTAAGATGTTGATAAGAAATAAACATTTCCATAATAAAATGAATTCTGCCACTGCAATTTCAGTTTTGCATCAGTAAATTTTACACTCAAGAAACACTGGAAAATTATCACCAGACCTTGCATGCTGGCATTATCAATTTATCCATACTCCCCACGTAACCGTTTTTTTCAAATGCATCCCCAGGTAATAGCACTTCCTGTAATACTCAGAGATAGATGGGACATTAGAAAGCGGTGCTTATGTGCAATGGGGCACACCTAGGAAGCCTCTTGGTAAGCAATGTACGTGAATGCCTGGCCCCCTTCCATTTCTGCGTGGATACTGCCCATCTCCACAGGACTTTTGCTTTCATATATATTGGCTTTTCCCCCTGACCTCTGAAGACAGTGCACCATCTCAAACTGCAGCTGATCTTGCATTTGCAATACTGCAGATGTGTGAGCGAGGGATTTGTTTCTATCTATTTTGGTAGCTCAATGTCAAGTAATTGCATTCAAAGTCCTACTTGCAAATCAGAAACAAGCCTAGGATCTCTCCCTTTGGATCTTCTCCATATGGAATATGGTTCACATCTGTGTTCAATCAAACCAGTTGCTAAATGTCACAATGCCCTCATTCACAGGTAGCTTAAAGAACATTTAGCTGGTAATAAAACAATCTGGACTCGAGTAGAATAGCTCTTCAGATGTATGGCACTGTAAATGTTCCTGTAAAGTATGTATATCACAAACACACTTGCATGAAAAGACATTGCATAAAAGGCGTGCATATGCCGTCCACATTCAGTGCCACGGCTTCCCCTTGATAAGTAGATGTGGCCCTTCTCTATATGAGTGTCCGAGGGCAACATGCATAGAGAAACTCTTTGTTAGCTGATTGATGGTATATTCCCATTCTCACACAGATGGATTTCATTTGCTATTTTCCCCTGATTCCCTTTTTAATTCAAGTATTTTAAAATCTATGCCATGGTCAATGATAATTTCAATGGTGTGTGATCTCGACTGTGCTCCTACAAAAACTTTCCTGCCAGCTTCTCTTTCCTCTCGATTTCTCCCTCTCTGTCTTTCAGTCACTGCAATAACAGGCTACATTTCTTCCCTTCCTTTCCAGGTAAGAGCAAGTAAAGAAAATAAGGGAATATTCATGGTTATTTTCAGTATCTTCAGAACTAAGCTCTGGCATTGTTAAAAAAGTTTTCTTTCAGCTTACGAATACACAGTAAGACATAGGAATATTGCTGTAGTGGGGAGATGTGATTACAGAGACAGGATGGGCCTGTGGTATAGTTCAGATCAACACCACAGCAAGCTTTGGGAAGCAGGTTTGTGTCCTTGCATTTCACAGGTCAGAGAGGTGTTGACATCAGGGAGGTGTTGTCCAAGTCTCCTGTACTGCTCAAATAGCATAAGCTGCTATATTTAATCAAACAGATGGTTTGCCCTTCCAGTATTTAATGAAATACTCAACAGCCAAAGGAAGAGTTGGCCAGGCTCAACACAGGTGGGCAGCAGGGCATTTATCACAGCCCTCTGGGTAGCCAGCAGCAATCCTGAGTCCATGAACACTCAAAAGATGGACCACTGGACAGAGAGGGTGACCACGGGCACTTCTAAATATGCTTGAAATAGAATAACGAAGCTTAGACCCAAATGTTTCCTCTAACATGTAGATGAATTGCACAGTGGTTCCAGGGAAAGTTCTCTCAAAGGATTATTTGATCACTTAGCATTAATAAAATAAATGCCTACAGGGTTCAGCTGAATTGCATGGTATTTTACAAGCTTGCATATAATGGCTTGTGTATTCTTACATCAGCAAGCTGTTTTCCTACAGGAAACAATGTTGACTGTGAGTGATGCAAGGAAAGGCCCTAGTCTAACTCCCAGCAGAGCGTGCATTACTCTGTGCTATGAAGAACATCTGGCTGAAGACTTGCATGGTCATTCAGAAAGGTTCTTTGCAGTGCTTTAGCTCTCTGACAAGCTAATGTTTCCTGCAGTAAATATTGCCTTCTCCAAGCTGCTACTTTTTTAGTGAGAGGTTAAGCACTCATCAAAATTACCTCCCACCAGCTATACTCCAGTGCCTTGTAAGGTTCCAAATCCTACAACATCTGCCTGCGTTTATTGGGCAAGAAAACTCATAAAACCTTGCATGGCTGTCAGCTGTGGAGGTATTTCAAGACTATCTGACCTGTTAAAGGAGAAGAAAAACTCAACCCATATGTACTTTGCAGCATAGTGCTCAACTGTTTGTCATTAGGCATAATGAACCCTTCCCCAAAAACAGACTTGTATTTCTGTCTGGAAGGGCTCAGACAGTATAGGGAAGAGCACACTATATTAACCTAGATGAAAAGCATGATTCTACAATGTTACAGCACTCAACATCAGCAGCGTCTATTAAAGAACATTGCTCCCAGAAGCACATGAACACCTCCTGCAGATAATGCTCTCAGATATGTAACCCATTTAAAATATGTCCATTTGTCTCCCGCTACAGTCCTATTCAGTCCTGCTAGCCTGACCAGGTGTTTGAGGGCACTTTCGATGGTGATATAAACCACGTTTCAAGGTACAGTTTTTCTGAGTCCAAGCTCTTCCCCTGCTGCCTGCTTCTGGGAGTACTCAACCCACAGAGCCTCAAAGAGCTTTAATAAGTGATGACCGGAGCAGTTTTAAGGGCCTGGCTTTTACCATCCTTTTGAGCCCGGTCACCTGTACAGCTCAATCCAGCTCAACAATGGTGTTGAAAGTGCTGGGATGGTTTATACTTACTCTCAGGATTTGAAGCATGGGAAAGCAATTAGATTTTATTATATTTTGAGAAAGTGTTCCTTTTAACCACTCCTATCAAATCATGCTGCAGCTATAGAAGGAAACCACACTGGATTGTCTTGAAAAACAAATCACAAGGAAATGTTTTGGGCCAAAAAGTGAACATCCTTACAGCAATGATGTAGACTGGTTTTGTGCAATCCCTTGTTGAAAAAAACAACAAGCAAAACTAACTTTATTTGGGTGATGCCACGGACACCAAATATTTAAGATTCCTCCAGCTGCAGTTTCATCCTGGACACAATCCTCCACTGACAGATAACAAGGCATGGTAAAGGAAAGCTGGATTTGCCACCTCCTGTGCTGTTTAGTGGCTACGAGATTCCAGTTCCCAGGTCAGCATTAAAATACAACTAGCCCTATAACATCTGCTGTCATGTAATTGAGGATAAAAATCTGGCCTGTGAGCACAGACACATATTTAGCAATTCCCTTCATCTTGGGCAAGATGAATACTAAATGCCAACAGAAAAGATCGAGTTGGGCAGTGTGTCTCCACTCTTTGTCCCACTACTTAGGGTCATGGTAACTCTCAACCGAACACTCCAGAGCCAGGAATTTGCCCCATGGATTTTCTAGCCCCTCTATGTGTTCCTTCAGTACTGCAGTGCCTCCAGGAAAAAATCCAACAGTGGCCAACAGTGGACACTCAGAGAAAAGCGTAAGAACCAGGACAAAAGCAGACTGATCTTTGCCCTGGTATTGCCTTGTTAGTCTCAATTAATCTGCCAGTTACAGATTTTCTAAGCCAAGTTTATATCCTCTTTATCTTTAATAACTGTCAATGCACTCTTCTTCAGAAAGTGCAGGTATTGTCATAGTTCTGGAGGTCACAGTACTGCAGTGCAGGAGTTTCAGTGTTTAAACCCTGCCAATATAAAGTGCATCCAAATTACATATAAAAAAGCCCATGCAAGAGTGTTATCCAATGCTGGCAGAGCAGATAAGAAACTCCTGAGCTGCACAGCCTGTGCTGACTGAAGCAGGGTCAGACCTTTGTTCACACTCTTTGACCGTAGGGCTGCATTCTATTTTTTCCACCAGAGCATTACCTCATACAGTGTCTGGAAATGAGATACAAGAGGAAGCAGCACCAATACTGCACCAGCATCATGAATCTGATTTGTCCTAACTTTCAAGGGCTTGACTATGCAGGTATGATGTTTCTTGATGTAGATTTTTATATGTAATTTTACACTAGCTCTTCTATTGCCTTCTAGGTATGTTCAAGAAAACATTACTAGGTACATCAAATCAATTATTCAGTGAAGCTTCTATAACATTTTAGCATATTCTATGCCAACTGCACTATAAGCTGAATAATAAAGGCCAAGTTCATAATTTCCCAAGCTGCCACCATCCTATGCTTTATTTTTTTTAACATCCTACCAAAGTGATCAAAATAAAATCCACAAACAGAAGTCTGACATCCAAGCACTTCTGTGACTGTTTCCCATGCTGAGTTTGCCCATTAACCCATGTTCTGAGTATTCCATCTGACCTCCACAAATGCTCCCAAGACAGTCAAGCAGCAGGTTAGGGAAATGTCACCCCTTGCTTCTCCATTGGCTCCCACTTGCTCATCGTAGTGCACAAAAACTGTATTTTCTTTATCCAGTCCCTTCACTTCTGCCTCCTTACCTTATTGCTTCTCATTCACAACTGTCATGCCTGTTTCCATCCCCCTGATGCCATCCTCTGCCAGCCTGATGACAGACAGTGAAACAGAATTCTCAAGCTTCCTCCCACACTGCTCTTCACACTGAGGAAAGAATTCCTCCTTACTATTTGCAAAACTAATGTTTCAAAATATTCATTTGATGCAATTCATCCAAAACTTCTGACACTGGGTAGAAGGCCAAGATGCCCAAGTTACTGCTTCCAATGTAGATTAGTATTATTACTCTTTTTTTATACTTTTCCTAACTCTTTATCTACCCTAATCCATGAGCAAGGCTCACAGTTGCAGCAATGATGTACCAACACATCACTGGGCAGCACTCGTACATTTTGTTTCCGTGTGAACACCCAGACAGCCAGCTGGGCTCTATGGATATCAAGTCTCATCTTTTGTATAGGACAACCACAGAATTTTATCCAACACTTCCTGCAGTGAAACAATGACTTGTCTTACACTCAAACATATCCTTCTAAAACTATCTGTCATAGTTCTTAAGCTCAGAGATTTGGACAGGCACTCTGAAATGTAGGAAACAAGCAAGAAGAATGAAGCCTCATGAAGGGCAAGCCAGCTCATCACAGCTGGCTACAGGCAGAGCCCTCCTCCACACATTTCCCTAGCAAAAGCTCCTCTCGAGCACCTCAGCAGGCACGAGATACCTCCAAAGTAAACGCTCTGTCCCACAGAAGATTCCTGGTTTTGGCTGTACCACCATCACCTCTACAGTTAATATCATTTTGCCATGACTTCTGAGTTTCCATGGGTGCTATTCAGCCGTGAGAACCTGTGCCCCCACACAAGCCTTACCACAAACCTTGGTGTTCCTCTGGGACAAAGACATGGACAACAAACCCCTGATGAGCCCGGACACAGCAGAAGTTACAGATGAGTTGTCAGACCATTTCTCTCCTGCAAACATACATTTGCTCTCCTAGCTTCAAGACCATCCAGCCTGGTGTCTACTCTTTCCAAGAGCATATCCTCTTCCCTCCTTGGTTAATTATGACCAAGGAATGAGTTCTGAATGGAACCTCAAAAAGCAGTGAATGAGAGAAAAGTTAGAGCAGGGCTTTCTCCTTGAGTAGCACAGATCCTAGCAAATTACAGTGTATCACTGTCAACACCTTTGCCTCTCCCCTCTCCTGTCAGCTCGTTTTAAAACAAAGTAAATGTAGCGTGGTCAGCCCCGGTGTTTAAAAATCTTTGAAAGGGAGACTGTGCTGTTATTCTGAGGAACCTTGTATTTACACTGTAAAAAGTGAGGTCTGACCCCTCCTGAAGAGATTTTTTTCCGAGTGGAGCACAGCTTTACTGCTACACTTTTAGACTGCAACTAATGCAAACCAGCTGTGAAGCAGAAGCTTTTGAAAGCGACTACTCATTTTCTACCGAGTTTTTAATTTTATTAATCCAAGGCTTCTGAGCGACTGTTTGCTGAGAAGCAGCTCTCACTCTCCTTTATTTTCTGGGACTTCAGATGGATTCACTATCTGTATGCCGAAGCGTGATACACATTTATCAAGTGTAGATTGAAATTTCCCCTTCTCACACATTTCATCACTAAGTACTTAGAGAATCAAGCTTAAAATTAAACATGCCACTTCCTTTGCAAAATTCATGCATGCAGAGCTAACCATTCATGCCAAATAGATATTTATGGGGTCATATTGAGTATGTAGCACAGAAACTGGCACGCAATTAGAAGAAATTCAGGCACCTCTTAGAAAAAAATTTGTCTAGATTATCAGGGTTTTAACAAGAGCCAAAATGTTTCCAGCATAAGAAAACATTTCAATTGATTAAATATTCAGATTTTACTTGGTCTGAGGCCAGGAGAACAATTCATAAGCAATTTATTCCACAAACATAAGCAACATATATAATTAATCCATTTCAAATCAGCGTTGCACAAAAGAAATGCTGCTTTCTATTCATTCATTATTTGACAGCTGATCAGAATGGGCTCTACAAAGAAAACAAATGCTCAGCAGTAGCAAAGAATTTCACTGCGTAGGTCTTTGGCCCTAAATTTATGTCTGTACTGAACTCAATACTGCTTTGCAATTCCCTGGCAAAGGAAAGTTATCCCAGTTACATAACTGAATTTTCCTTTGTAATGTAAAAAGTATTTTGTGGGTAGATGGATTTGGATATTAAAAAAAAAAAAAGTGGTCAAATCTTTTCCTGCCCAATGACAGTAACAACAGTTTTAACTGTTGTGCAACTTCATAGTTTCATACCAGCTGTCATTTTAGCAATAATAACTGAAGAGCAAGGCATTGTCTAGGAATTAATGACAAGCTGAGAAGAGATGGCCTGATGTGCAATAAGGGGGTAACACATGCTCATGCGACCACAGGAAATGCTCTATAAGCTGGCTGCTATTGCTTTCCGAGTAGCTGATGGTTTTCTATGTTAGCTAATGTGCTGGCACAGTTTTCTCTTTGTATTTTACATAGTCCATTAAATTATAAGTTTCTTATATTCCAAAGATTTCTCCCCCACTCTCAGCAGCAACAAGCAGTTTCCTCATTTGCCAGTTAAGACGGTAGGCTCTCTGGGGCAAAAGCTGAATATAATCTTTGTGTCTTACATATCATTGAATAATAATTTTACCAAAAGTCGGAGCAAATCGCTGAACTGCTAAATTGCCAGAAAACGTAAACTTAGAAAAACATGTGCTAAAAAGCACAATATACTTCTAATAACTAGCCTAAGGTGTTTGGGGATTTGGTGCTGTAATTGTACACTTACATGGGGATTCGTTAAGAAGGGTCGTAGACCTTGAAGCAATATTTATTTACCAACATTACAAATTTATCACTTTATAGACAAAAATCTAACACAAGCTGTTACCTCCTCTTCCAATTCATGACTCTCAAAAATGAGCGTCATCTCCAGACTGGTGACATGCATATTCCAAATATCTTCATTATGAGACAAAATAATTTTGTAACTACATTAATGACATGAAACACACTTTACATAGCACCGGTTAAAAGGAGGAAAAAAAAAAGTCACTCCTACAGAGAAAATAAGTGAATACCAGATTTCAGTCTATTTGATTGTTACTCAAAGTCTGATGATATACTATCATTCACTGTTACATGGCAATTAAAATCATTATTTCAATCTACAGTACCTTCATGATACAGTTTCATGTCATTCTTATGAGCTATGGAACTTGCCAATCTCATCTTTTATATTTATGTATGTGTGTGACATATTGCATTAGCTATTTGGCTTATAAACTCTTCCACGTCTAATTTATTTTCATGCTAGGGAAAAGAGAGATTTCCCCTTCTGGCTGGCTGTAAAATATTTTTTTTTCTTTATCACTTAATGACCAAAAGAATATTCTATCCTCATTCTTGCTTTTTAGTGGATTCTGTTCTCGCTCAAGAACCAAGATACAGTTGATAACTGGCGTTAAAGATGAGAAACTGAATGCTACCCCATTACACCTGCATCATCTGTGTTTGTAATGAGAACGAACAGGCTTAAGAGAGCAGAATTTCGCTCCAGAAGCACCATATTACTGACAACAGCCATCAGGGAGGTGAGGCTGCAATCTGACATGTTAATCATGACCCAGCGAAAAGTAGTGTTGGTACCAAAGAAACATGAGAGCAAACCAACCAGTACCAACTACGCTGGCACTTAGTGAAGGAGACCATTTGTCCTAGAGCCCTGTGAGACAAGTATTTGTCACCCAAGAGGTCATTTATTCCTTGGTGACTGCTGTAACACACCTATGATGAGTGCCTATTCGCTGGCTGGACCACATAAACGAGGGGACAGTGAGGAGGAATCACATAGGCTGCCCAATGTGCCCAAGATCCCCAGCCTGACCACCCACGCCTGCCTGCAGATGAATTCACCACGTTGCTCTGGAGCTGGTTCTCAATGGAGGCACGCTGTAGCAAAGTTATTTCACTTAGGTACTTGAGCTATTGCCATCTTACAATACTTGCAGAGCTTAGCTTAAGAAAACAATTTTTTGCTCACGCTTTAAAATAGAAAACTGAGCAGCACACAACTCCTGGAGATACCTTGTCTTGCTGAGCCCCTGCACATCATCCTCTTCATGATCTCTGTCTCTTTTGTCCCTGAAGTAGGGGTAAGGAGCTTGAGTCTTAAGGTCCCTCTAATATTCGATTTTACAAAAATATATAAATAAAAATTTGCCCTTTTCACCTGGTTTAGCCCATCCCCTGGAGTCCCTGCCTGGGTCAGCAACAGGGTGACCAAATGGAATGATGTGAACTTAGCAAAAGCCTCAGCGGTTCTGGAGCTGGGCGGCATGGAGGGTGGCTTGCTTGCATCAGGGAGACGGAGTGATCACCTCCCCACCCCCAAGTGCTGGCGTGGGAAAGCACTGAGCACACATTCCTCAGTAGCACTCAGCACAGGAAGGCTCCTGGCTTCTCACTCAAACCTTTCACTAGCACTCAGCAAGGTAAATAAACCGTTGGGTCAGGGAGCTTCAGACTGTTCCTCTCACGAGCAAGGAGAAGGGTGGAAATATCTGTTTACAACAGAAGGACACATTTACTCCTTCTCCCTTTGCTTTGGAGTAAGCACCTGCCACTTGCAGAAACTGTTTTCCTCTGTTTTCTTTTGCATTAAAGGCTTAGTGAGCTGGCTGAAATGATCTTCCTGGCATAAAAATGTGAAAAGAAGCAATTTCACCTCATACCACAGCATTGCCCTAGGGAATGTTATCTGAAGGCACTTTGGGCACATTCATGCTCATACACACACACATGAAGCTCCTTCCAGCCTGTTCTGGTACAACACATGGTTGTGGCACTATTGTTTGGAAGTGTAACATTTTCAAGTGCTGATGTACAAAATTTGCTTGTCTAAACCCCTTGATTGAACAAAGGGGCCATCTTAAGGAGTTCAGTCCCAAGTGAGTCAAGAGTTTGCCTTCTCAAACAGCTCAGATTCTTCTAAGCTAACACAAAGCACATGTGGAAGCTGTGTTCTGGGGAAACAAAAACCAACAGCAACCTAGACCTTCCAAGGCAGCAAAAGAAAACACCAGTACTTCACCAATAGTGGTGTTACAGATATATTCAAGAAGCAAAATAGAAGGCAAAAACTCCCGTGAGGAGTAGGACAGATGAAGCTTGTAGGAGTCAAGGTAACAGAAAAAACACATAGGCCATGGTTTTTGGGGGGGTTTTGTGCCACATTCAACCCAGGTGTCTCCAGCATGTTCTATGAGGGATTCAAGCTAGAACCCACAGAAATATGTGCTCTGACAAGAGTAACACATGAAGTCTGAGCAAAGGGTCACCTCTCAGTCTTCAGATTTCATAAATAATTTATAGAATAAAATGGGTTTTACCTTGTTTCCCAAATTGCGTAACTGTTTAGGATTTTATTTGCTCTCAGACTTAACACTGGAGTGGATGTGTCTGTCCACTTTTCACATTCAGGGTTAAAAAGAATTGGGAGAGTTGACAGAGACAGTTTTGCAAGGGGGATAACGAAGTGTAATGACACAAAAGGGTATTTTGCCTAGAGGTTTTAAAAAAAGACCCCCAACAATATCAAAAAGTCAAGTGAGAGACTTAATCTTTCTCCTCTTTCATGGCTTCTACAAGAACGTGGGAAAGCCATTCAATTCCTCTTTGGTTTTCCAACCCTTGGAAAATCTCTGAGGGAAGGCCAAAGCCAAGGCAGATCTTTGTCTTCATGTGCACTCATCTTCCCTCCAGCAAAGTCACGCCCGTTGGAGTGACTTTTCTCCTCCAGCCTCTCAGAGAGCCCACGTGTATGTGGTACAGACAGACCAGCACTGCAGCCAGGAGAGCTGCTGCTGTTGTACCTGAGCTGCTTTTAAACTAGCAAGTCTGGGTACATACAGCCACAGCAGGAAAGGGTGCTGCACGTTTAGCTCGCATGGCTGATGGGTTTCCTGACTCTTCCCACTCACCAGCACATAAACTGTGTAATTCTAAACTATTTGAGGTATGTTAATTTGTGCTACTGACGCATCTTTGACAGTAATGAAGATATTTGCTAAGAAACAGCAAGAATATTTGCATTTTGATCTCTTGGAAATGTTTTTTGTAATGCTTGGATCAGTTCATGAACTCATGGCAATTCATGCTTAATGGAAGGCGCTTTCGAACGCAGGTGTGCTGAAGGTTAGCAGAAGACAAAATCTAATCTTCACTTTTACTAGACAAGTTGAATACAAACACCAAAGTGGACTCAGAATGAGGCCCACAGGTGAGGAAGGAAACTGCACTCGCAGGGGACTCAGGGCAGAGGCACAGAGGTGGAGTGACATAATCTATTTCTCAGAATATACCCACTATTCTTCTTATATGTTAAACAACTGATAAAGCTGAAATGGTTATGCTATGGCTCCTCTCATCTGCTGTTGTTTTGTTAGATTTTATTGTCATTCTTCGCAGGATTTCTCGGACAGGTGTTTTTAAATTCAGATTACACAACGTCCATCCAAATTTTAATATTACTCCTCCAGTTCATGCCTAATGACTCAGCAGCAAGTCTCAGGAAAATAAATAAATAAAAATAAACGTAATTCACAAAGATCAGTAACAGTACACAGTGGAGGAAAAAGCACACAGAATAGCGGTCAAATAAAGAAAACCTGCCATATGCAGTTCAGATTTCTGACTAACAAAACCAAAATGCTCCAAGAAATCAAATACCATGCTAAAAATTGGCTAAAGGGAATCACAAATGAAATTCCACCATTTTAATTTACTTTACACATCTTGGCAATTCAGATTTAAACCCTTTCATGACTTCCTTGGAGTTGGCGAGTCAACATTCAATCTCCTGTGAGTTGGTGTTTCATACAGCTTCTCAAATGGAATGACCAGGAAAGAACTATTAAGTTTTATTTTAGAAATAAAAGCATATTTTGGGCTTCCTGGTTGTACATCAAAACAAAGTGTTATAAAGCTACAAGCACAAGGCATTTTCTTTAAAGCCTTAAGGGAAGCCAATTGATCATTTTATAATCAATTATTATTCTGACAACAATGAAACAGTTATTCTAAACTTAGAAAATGTCAGCTCAATAACCTTGAGGAAAAAAAGCTGCATTCAGGTCTGCTCTTCTGAACCTTACCTCAGTAGTCTGTAGGTAATTAATGAAGTTGGTGCTTTGGAGTTAAAAAAGGCAGATGTATCTTTGCAGATATCAGTACGTCTTAACAGTAAATAATTTTTTTTTATTATCAAGGTATCAGCTTTTTTAAAAAAAATTAGTGGAGAGAATATGCAGCAGTTTAACCACAGGGCAGTTTGCTAATGATAGCATAAGGCAGAAGCATAACACTAACAGTATTGTCCTCATGAAGTGTAAAACCACATTTGTTTTGCTTCCACTCAGAATCTAGGAGTTCACACTAACAACAGTCCCACGTATTCAGTCACAAAATCAATTAAAAAAAAGAAAACAGTTTCTGCAGAAAAGTAAAGCTTATATTAATCATATGTGAAGTTTTACTAGGATATACTAGTACTAAATCCAGTATCCCAACCAGAAATTAATGACTTGATGAGCAAAACAGACCTATGAAGACTTACCTCCTTCCCTATCCTGACTGCCTATACCTAAGGTTTTCATTGTAATTGCAAAAGAAGAATTGGTGTAATATGGGCGTATAGGATTCTGACTTCTCATGGCACATCCTGCAAGGCACCGGGCTGTACTCACCATGCATCTGGTACGTGTACGGTGCTTGTCCGGCAGCTGGGGTACTGAAGCTGGATCCATAGCTAAGAAACCCACTCTGTCCTGGAGAATGGCTCAAGCTGTCCTCTGTTTTGATGCCTTTGGGGCATACAGTAGGAACCGAGAGCAGAAAAAGAGCATTTGTCATATAAAGGTGTAAAAAAGTAAGTTTAGGAATTAACAATTTGTCAGCTAGATTTTTACCTAATGAACTCTTCTTTTTCTACACTTTTAAACATGTTTAAAAATTATCTGTATTAATTAAATAATAGTTCAAGTAAATTAATCACAAATAATATTTGAGTCAGCTACACCCTGTATCCACACGTAAATGAACTTTTGGTTAAGAACCACAGAATCATAGAATCATTTGGGTAAACAACCACAGATAATACTGTTTTCAAAACTAATGTCTGAACAAATAGTTTTGTTTTAGAATTAAACTAACTCATTGATTCATGAACAGTTATGAGATGCAAGCAATGATTAACAAAGCAACAGGGCCTTCAGCGAAATAACCTCAAGACTTCTGTTCTCAACAGACTTATCTTTTACTTGCATTATATTTTCAGGTTTGGTAGCAAAACATTTATTGGCAAGTCATACAGGAGGGTTATCATCTATTCAGCTAGATATAACGTATAGTTCAGGAACAATAGGTAAGCCCTAAAGCCATAAAAATATTTTCATTACTAAAATCAGGCAATTAAACTGACAATTTACAGGGGAACAGCAATAACTGAATTAAACATTGCAAGATGAAACCTTTGCTGGTAGTGCAAGGGGTTGATATTTTATTCTGAGATTCTGCTGAGATTCTACAGTTGTATTATTAAAATAAACAGCTGAAAGGTGCATCTTATTATAAACCCTTTGGGTGTGATCCTTTTCTCCTTTGCATGCCTAAACAAAAAATTTTCCTCCTTTGCACAAAACAAGAAGCGGATACTGGACACACCAAGTGATGGGACAACTGATGTTCTGGCCTTGATTTATACACTTTTCATCCTGCTGTCATCTTGTAGCACTTGTAGGCAAATCTTGCCAAAACAAAGTTGAATTCACATGACTTTCACCAAACATGCGGTTTGCTACCTTAATGACTCTTCAAGTCTGCATTTGCTCAGGTTGGGAATAAGTTCTCCCAGATAATGTTTTCTCTAATAGAAATCACTTCTGTTAGCTTTAGGTGAGAATAGCTGCACTGCAATTTGAGTACAAGTTAGCAAAAAGATGACAATGCTGCATTGTGAACCACAGGAAGTTTATTTGGACAGTGAACGAACATGTGTTGCTGCAAGCGCCCGGCTCCATTACTGCTGGGGAAGCAAAGGGATTTGCGAGTGCGCGCAGAGACGCTGCTTTTCATAACATCCCATGCTTTTCAATTACATCAGCGCTCCGCATGCGAGCGCTCAACCTACCCCAGCTACAATTAATCTTCGGCGAATGGGCCTTTTTAGAAGTCTAAAAAATTGTTGTCAGACAGTGAAATAACTTAGCACCAAATTAATTTCCACACAATGTTCTGTTTTGTCTAGAAACTGGCCGAGTTTTATTTTTGTGCCTAAAAACTATACTGCTTCATTGTTCTTGGTTGTCAGCCAGGTGGAGTTTTTCATATGCTGTGTTGAGTATCTTAGAGAGGGTATATGGGCTGGGGGAGGGAAACCACTGTTCAAGGATGCTAAGAGGTCATCCGCAGGATTTATAAGCAGCATATGGGCCTGACACATGTATGCCCTAAAGACTCTAGGCAGTAGCAAATGGCTCTACTTTCACCTGCTCTAACAGGACAACTGTTCAGAGTTTGCCTTGGAAATCAGCCAGCTGATGCAAACACACAAGTAGCTCCAGGAAAGGGTCTCAAAACATTCCTCTCATCATCCTGGTAGAGCTTCGTCTCTGCCAAGCCCATTTCCCTGGCCTTCCAGACCATTGCATTGAATTTCCCTTCAGTAAAAGCCTTGTCAATGGCTGCATAAAAGCTTCTTGTTGGGAAGGGATACTGTATTTGCCAAGCAAACAAAGGTGTTTAAGAGCACAAGGAAGAAAACAGGAGTGGGAACTTAAAATGAAGCTTTTTTTAATGCTGCAAGACTCATCACTCACAGGATCAGCTGGGAATAAGGAGCCCAAAGCTTTCTTTTAAAGAGCTGTACCGAAGCAAGAGCAGTATCTCTTTGGTCTTTAGGAGCGGAAAGAACTTCCCAGGTCTCTCAAGAGCTTGGTATTTCCATGTGGCACTTGAGGACATTCTTTAACACTTGGTTTACCAGGCATTCCCTCATCAGGAGTGCTGGTTTAATTAGCCCCCTGCCTAAAACCCCCAGCTGCTCCTACCCAGCACTGCCTCCCCACAGCTGCTGGCCAGGCTGTGCAGGAGAGCAGGGAACAAAGCTGACTGAGGTTAGAAACATTTACTGCACCCACAGCTAATAACCATCCATTTAAATATGAACCATCTTCCAAAACCAAAGTACTCTATTGTTTCATCCATGCCCTATTCTGCTCTGTCTTGGTTGTTCCATAATAATACACAGAAAGTTTTTCTTGAAGTAGCTTGTATCATTGAAACTTCAAGAAGAATCAAGGAAGGCAAAGTGTAGTTTACCTAAATATCGTAATTTCTGCAAGAGACTGTCTTGGCAATGAGTTGTGGGAACACTCACCAGCTACTACTCTTAAGTGGCACATCCTACTGAACCTGAGTTTCTCATGCAGTCTCATATCCTACTACTGACTGGCTCCAAACTTAACTAATTGGTAAGATCATAACCCAGGATATCAAGAGCTGGTAGATTGTTAAAAATGTTAGGATTACTTTTGAACTAAGTCAGATTTTCCTCTAAGCCTAGGAAGAGAGCATTGCCAAGACAGAAATGACCTTTCATTCTAAAGCTCAAGACTTCAACTATATTTTTCCAGGAGCAAGAGGAAGATGTCCTCAAAGGTAACATGACATCAGAGTACTCACTGTAGGAGGGTATGCCATAGGGCTGCCCTGGAGGAGGATAGGCAGTGTATGCAGCAGCCTGCTGGATTCCTGCGCTGTACTGAGTCTGTCCATACGTTGCCATTGTTGGGAAAGATGGAACTGTCACTATATGAGGATAATGTCTATTCAGAACAAGAAAACAGAAGGTCTAAGGCAATAGTCACTGTACATGATCTTCTAGAGCACACATAGAACACTTCTAGACATTTTGATAAAATTATATCCAAAGCATGATTTTTGGGAACTCAGAATTGACTATACTGGGGCAAAAGTTTGTTTTAGTATGTGGGTTCCAATATGAGTTATTAAGATTAAAGGCCCCATGTATTTAGGCAGCTTAAGACTATGCAAAATGTGCAAGTTAAAAAAAAAAATAAAACCAACACTCTGATTTTTTCATGTTTCATTTTGAGTTTGCCGAACAACCGAGCGTCATGGGAAACCTCTGACATTTCAACATATTCCTCTGTGGTCACTCATAAACACAGCAATATTCAAACTGGTAAGGTCTGGATTCCCAGGGGTGCGAAAACACAGTGCACAGTACCTCAAACCTTTTCACTCCATATCTAACAAGATTAAGAACCAGTTCCTTCATTGGGCCAGAGGCGTGCAGGGGAACAGGTGGATGGGCTTAAGGCAAATGCTTTGTAAGGTGACAGCAGTCTGCACAAAATGGCTGTTCAGCAAAACCCGGTTTTTAAATTACAGCACTTGGCACAAACACTCACTTTGTGGAGTACAGATGGAGAGGACACTGTGGTGCTGCTTTGCTGCTGCCTGGAAAACAAAATTAAAATGTCTTAAGATTTTCATCATGTTCTGTTCTATGGCCAAGCTGAGACCACTGGTTTTACCACTGCTGGTTTGAGAAAAACATACAGGAATTAGAAGACATTGTTTTTAATGAATCTCCACAAACTGAAGTAGGTAAGAAAGTTATTCTCCACTCAACCACAAATAAAGATTTAGTTTTTAACTGAGGGTGATACTGATTAATTGAGCTATTAGCTGCTTCTTCTCATGATATCAATCATGAGACTGGGCTTTGGTGGGATGACTCAAACTCTAAAGGCTATAAAAGCAACCACTGTGATTATTGAAGTGATTTTGTACTTTCTGCCCTTTTGCTTTTTTTGGTACTCTCCTAGACCATGACTCACTTTCTTTAACGTTCATTAAAATATATCAAATCAAAAGAGATATTAAAATTACAACATTTTAAATCTTTGTATCCTTGAATTTGAGTTAACTATAACCTATGTTACTGACCTTTCAAAATATTAAGCCAGTAAAATAAAATGTATCACACAGGTTGTATGTGCAGGACACCTTCCAATGCAGCAAGCAGTTCTGTCCTGCAACACTACCAAAGAAAAAATGTGCCACCATCTTTTTCAACTGCAAGTTGTACTGAAAACATCATACCTAAATGCCACCATGAGTATTATGCAAGTTGCCTCCATAATGCCATCCAAATTTTGCTTCTCAGTTCCTGCCTGGAGCTGTTAAATGCTAGCACGGCACTATAAATGTGAAAACACCCTTACAATCATCAATAATGACATTAGGCACAACAGATTCAGCCTCTTCATCTGCTGGCTGCATCAATGAACACACCAGACTACCAGCACACAGATTCTCCACACAGGGAGAACATCAAGCATCACGTTGTCCACTGATAGCAGCATCACCATCCTTGACATTGGCTGCTGGTGTCTACGGTGTAATCTGTTACACAGGATAGGAAATATCACCCAATCTCATACAGAAAATGATCTCTCAACTGCACGTGCTGGGTGGAAAGGGAGATTCCTGCAGTGCTCCCAATGCCTGCACACTGCTACTGCCAGGCAGGATACATCTGCAGTGCTGTCCTCTATGGGGATGTACCCACAGTGCTGTACACAGATTATCTTCAGTACAGATTTGTCCAAAACAGCGCCACTTCATTTGTTCAGCCATTTGTAAGTTGATGAATTAAACATTTAAAGCATGTTTTATTTAATGAAATAGGCAAATACATATAAAGTCTAAATACATGTAAATTGTCCTAGGGGTTTGAATCACTTGTTATGCTGTAAACCTGGAAAGAATGTCCAAAAAGACCTGACATGCTCACATATGAAATGTTCGTTCTCCCTGATTTAACACTCTCTTGAAATTGTTCTTTCCTACACCACCTATTTTCACAACATTTTATAAGGCTTTATCATTTTACATTGTAACATGGAGATTACACCAAACTATCTTAAAAAACAGAGGTTTAGTCTAAAAAAAAGATGAAGGATAGTGTTATACAAGCGTAGATATTTATTTACACACACAGATATAGAAAAAAAGATTGGGTTTAAATTCAAATCTGGACTTACCTGAGTCACCTTCAAACTCCCTATGAAAAATTTGCTGTAACTTACCTGAAAGAAAACAGTTTAGAAAATTAGATTTTTAGTTTGTGAAAAGAGAAACTGTACTATTTCTGCCACACTGTTCCTCAATACCAAACAGAACCGCATTGAAGAAAATGCTTTCATTCATTTAATTCAGAATGCCTTTTACATTTGAAAAAGAGCGACATAGACACTTTGAGCATAATCTTAATTTCTTTTCTATCTGTAAAATATTGTCTTCAATTGTTTTATTTTTTAAAGATGTATGTATAAAGTAAATACATTTGCCAAGAATGACAAGTGGGGATTACTCTGTGTGAATAGGCAATACGCTACTATCATTGCCAAAAAAAGGCAAGATAAACCTCCATGTGTTTCTGCCCAAAAGGACTACAGGCAAAATGTGCATTTGAAAATTACATTGATGTGATTGCACATCTCATGATAAGCATCCATGAAAACAGCAGGCCAGGCACCCATGTTGACATCCACAAGTACTGCGACTAGACTTGCTAAAATTAAAACTACATGAGTAATACACAGCACACACTGTGTGCATTGATTTCATTAAAAGTTCTGGCAGACTGACACTTGACAAGCACACAATTAATTTTTGATTCTTCAAATTAACAAGAAGTATTTTCAAGTGAAAAAGCATCATCTTGGTTGCACAGGAGATCATTCTGTAGAAAAATAACCATAATATTTCTGTACGAAATGTATCAACGTGAGCTGTCACTAGCAAACCGGTGTCCAATAGTGCAACATATTGGCTCTTATTTATATCGCATAATAACAAATAGTTCCTGCATCAAGAGGTTTACAAATTATGTCTTTAAAAATCATTTATAGCTCTAGTCTTTTCTGCAAACACATTTAAAAGGATGTTTCCTTTAGATTGTTATCCCTTTGACTGCTCTTGTAAATAGGCAGTCACAATGTACGTGATTTAATCACGCTATTTCTAATGCCTTAGCAAACATGCAAGCACAACGTCTCCTTGGCTTCGAAGAGCCTATAAACTAAGGGTTAAACCTACTACTAAAACATAATAGCCAGTGCCTTTTGCGAACTCCCCTCCAACAGGAAGGCTGACAGATCCTGACCGCAGCAAACAATAGCTGGGATTGTACTAGCAAGAACTAGTTCAGCTGCATCACTTGCCAATAATTTTTTTAGCAGATTTAACATTCTTCTGTTTCCTTCACTCGAACAGTGTGATGGGGAGGGGGAAGGAGGAGGAGAAGAGCAGATAAATTTCCATCTGAGCCTCAACCACTGAAAGAATTTGTCCTTGGTACCTGCCAAATGTGAAACTTCAGACCAGAGGCCAGCAGGGCTAACCGTTTGGAGATGATTGCAATGATCTCAGAGCGGTGCAAACTAGGGCACGGGGATGCTTTGGCAAAATGTTTTCTGGCTGCATGATACGTTGCTGAGACCCCATGCTCCCCATCCCAACCGCACAGCCACCGAAGCACAGGGCTCACGTTCATGTCACCACTAGGGCTCTAGTGGGGTTCAAATGCAAGCCAAAACAGCTCTATACAAAATATGATTTGTACCCAAAATTACTTCAGTGGGGCAAACATATATATGCACATATGCATATGTGTGCACCCGCTACATGCAGATATATATCTACATATAAAACATTTTAATTCCATTTGCATTCAGACCACTGCTGAACTAAAGGACTTGGACACACCTGGAATGTCTACAGAAAAAAGAAAAAAACCCAAAAATCTCAGTTTCTCCCTACACTGTAGAACTACTTGTCAGAAGCAGAGGCCTTGCACGTAGCCCGTTCCCTTTGGTTACATATACATACACACACGCATTATGTTAAAGCAAGTAAAGAGCAAGCCAAAGAGGCAGCCTACCTTCTATGTCATCTGGAGCCGTGGCATAAATGTTGGAAAGGTTAAGCTTCAGTCTGTCAGGGCACTCTCTATTTACAGTCAGGCTGGGTGATATCACTAGATCTAGCATTTCCTTATACCTGAAGGAAAACAAAGGAAAAATAATTTATTCATTAATTATGCATGCTTACTAATGATTCCTTTTTTTTTTCCCTAAGAGTATAAATATTAAAGCTGATTACCTAAACCCAGGCTTCATATAAATTCCACATAATAACATTCACTAAAGTTTTCATCAAAGGGAAACGCTGAATTAAAATCAAGTACTTGCTCCCTTGGAGATTACACCCATCTGATTAATGCTTTCCCTTTCTTCCTGGAGTTTGCCATATGAAAACTAAATTCCCTTATTTTTTATATGCCATCACAGCGAGAAGTATACACCAGTGTCCAGTGAGCCTCTAGAACAGACTATTAAGGGCTGAAAATGAAGTTGAGGGCAGTTAACAGCATTATCTAGCCTTTCAAGATAATAAGGTTTGCACTGCTGATAGGATTCGTTTTCCAGGGGTCACCTAAACCAGGCGGCTAACTCCAGTGTCCTGACCATTAGGTGGCAGTGATACAAGGACAGTCCCTTTTATATAAATAACCTCATCTGATTTAACCAAAAATTTCAAATGAACAGTATATAGGACCTGAGTGTCCAAAGAAAAACGTAATTGTGTGCACACGACCTACACTATAACAAAAACTTATGAACTCTGCATTTACACAAACAGTTCAGAAAAGAGAATGACTAGATCACTATTTCAGAGCCTATGCCAACATGAATAGGTCTATTCATCTAAATACCACCATTTTCAATATACGTGTCTGACACCAGGTAGACACTTTCTCAGAAGTTGGCTCTGAAGACAGTTGCTTGAAGTAGAGCTGCTCACTGCCCTTGGAAGTGTTGGATGTTTTGGCATTAAGTCCATACATTTGCATACCTGTGCTTGGAAGTTTGGGTAAAGACAATGGAGTGAGTGCAGTAACAAAACTGTGGGTTATATTAACTATTTGTACGACTGCTTTTATGCAAGGCAGTTTGCTGTGGAACCAACGCCTGCAGCTGGAACTGCGAATAACCCACTGGCCAAAGAAAATCTGAAGCTAGATTTGTAAATTAATTGTATTTACTTTTTTTAAAATACACACAATGCCATGGAAACCTATTTGGATTTTCTGAGGCTACACCAATGTATTTTGCAGCTTTTGGCTCAGGTCCAGAACAAATGATGAAAAGATGGCCTCAAAGATGCCATGTTCTCCTTTGCTTTCCACAGCCAGAGTACATCCTCACTTCAGTCCTCTGGAGGCTACTGGGGGAAATTAGGGCTATCAGGGAAAACCGTAACTGTGCTCTTGGACAGAGCAGGGCCTGGGCAAGAGCAGATGGGAGAGAGGGTATGTGGTGGTGAGCGGATCCAAGGCACGCGGCTGCAGTCTGCACAGCACTGAACACGCTACCTGCAAAGGTAGTTGGCACACCCTCGCTCTCAGGGAAGGACCTATCTGAGCTGGACTCTAAAGGTAGCAGATGGCGTGGCAGCAACAGGCCAGTAGCAATCCACAGCACACCTAAAACATCATGAAGTTAAAGGCAGCAGCATATAAACCTGTAATCTTGACACTAGGCTACTGTAATACTAATCTATGCACTTCTGTGAGAAGCAAAGAGGTTTGTTTTGACTTTCTGTTTAAATACCACTGGATGTGTTTACCAGCCTTAAGAAACAGAGAACAATAAGCCACATGCTTTTTATCTGAACCTTTACCAAGTCCTTACAAAGAGGGTAAGTATTGCTATGAACAGGCACAAACCAGATAAAGTATTTTACCTGTAACCGAACAGCAAAGACCAAAGCTGAGTTCATTTCAATTCCCCACCTAACAGCTGGAAAGGCACTCTGCCCAGGCAGAAAAAGCATCCATCCCCTTGTGAATTTGCAGAACTGCCAAAAATGGGTACGAACAAACATAACCATGTACAATGTCTGCAGCCCCAGCACTCCTTTCTCCAAATGGGATCTTGTCTCCTCTTGTCTGACTTGGAAATCTACGTAGGCATGTGCATTTTCACCACCAATGCAGCCTCAATTCCAGAGGCTGGTAAAGTCTTCCTTAGTAAGTGCTATGAAGGAGACCTTAAATCATCAAGTGGGTAAATAACAATGGGGTAGAAATACAGTACTCTGAATCCAACACTGGTGAGATCCATGCTCCCTAACTGCTGTGTATTACAGATTTGCTAAGAAAACAAGACTAGCATAAAAATCAGTGCTGCTTTGCAGCTGGAGGGTCTTTGTTGTTACAGGGCCTCAGCGGGCTCCACCTTCAGATACGTCCCTGTTACGTCCCTGTAAGATGAGCACAACTCCTGCCTGTCTCCCCCTCCCTGCCTTAGACACAGACACTAAAGCACAGCAAGACAGAAGTAAAGATGCCAGTGCACAGGAGCCACCCATTGTGCTCACAACCAGTGTCCATGCTACCAACTGCATGGAAACACAACAGGTACCAGATTGGTACAAGGATAAAAAAATAGTCCCTAGCTGTACACACTCCTCCCTAAGTGATCCAAAAGAGCCAAAACAACAATCCAGGACTCCTGACCTAACCCTGAACAAAACAAAGCCCACGAAAAACTTCACTCAGTCCTACGAGCACTGGAGCATGTTATGCTCCGAAGTGGTATCTGCAGAGAAAGGGTTTACTGAAGTACATGTGCATCCACTTCACAGTCAGTCTCGGACACGGGGAGGCAGGCAGGTGACTGAGCCACAGGCTGTCAGGGATGGTCATGGCCCTAGGGCTGGAGCCCCTCTGCTATGGGGACAGGCTGAGAGAGTTGGGCTTGTTCAGCCTGGAGAAGAGGAGGCTCCGAGGAGACCTCATTGCAGCTTTCCAGTACCTGAAGGGGCTACAAGGAAGCTGGGGGGGCCTTTTTACAAGGGCCTGTAGTGATAGGGCAAGGGGTAACGGGTAAAAATTGAAAACAGGGAGGTTTAGATTAGATATCAGGAAGAAATTCTTCACAGAGAGGGTGGGGAGGCACTGGAACAGGTTGCCCAGAGAGGTTGTGGATGCCCCATTCCTGGAAGTGTTCAAGGCCAGGCTGGATGTGGCTTGGAGCAACCTGGTCTAGTGGAAGGTGTCCCTGCCCATGGCAGGGGAGTTGGGACTAGATGATCTTTAAGGTCCCTTCCAACCCTAACCATTCTACGATTCTATGATTCTGTGATTCTCCACACCTTGCTTAGGCCAGATTTTTCTCCTGACACAGCCAATCTCACTCTTTCACTGGTACAGCAAGGCTGCTGCAGAGAAAGGGGTCAGGAAGGCTTTTATAGTGCTTCTCAGTGGGGAGGAACAAGGTCTCTCCTGCAAGCAACTATGACTCCTAAGGCTCTCTTAATAGCAGCAAGGCTGGGTAGGGGCTCTTTTCCCAGAGGAATTACTTTATTCGAATCCACCGGCATCAAATTAATTTAGTTTGCATGGCTGAGAAGGCAGGGCTCAGTTTTATACCAGGTCTTCCTTTCTACTGCAAGCAATGCCCGATTTTTTTCCCCTTATTTCCTTAATGCTATACCTGAATTGAGGAAAAGCACTGCTGTCCCAGATCCTGTCAAACTGGGGATGTTCTACATTGTTTCTCAGATAACACATACCCTTCAGCATAATCCAAAACCCCATCATTCATGACACTGCCCAGACTGTTGCCAAGTGAATGGGAGCAGATGTTTAAAGGGAAGTGATCTTTTATAATGATTAATGTTCTTTAATTACATCACTGTTCAGAGATTTCATTAGCTCTTCTCTGACTGATGATTTGTCTACTGGTTTTGTTCTCTTCACTTTTGTACTCAAAGTCACAGCAAACTTCCCTGTATTTGTTCTATAACATTTTCCTGGTTTCTTTTTTTTTCAGCTTCCTTTTTTCTTTAGAGTATGTACTAGTTGCATGTAGAAACAGGTAACTCTCCACAGAAATGCCTGGCTGGTTGTGCATGTCACGTATGTGTTTGCGTTGTTAGTGGCTTTGCCTGTTTTGCACGCACCATTTACCGATTCGGTCATGTGCATTTCTCGCTAATGTACTTCTTCACAAGTTTCTGAAATTCCACTCCTAACAATGGCAATCTACAGAAAAACTTCAGTGAAGTAATGGAACCGGGATGATATTTAGCACAGTAAATGACATGCTGGAGTGCAACTGATGAAAATATCAGGTCTTTGTTTGCTTGCTTTTTAGAGCAAAAACATTTTCTGGCTTAAGTAATGTACAGTAAATCAGTAATAAAGTTTGCTGAATACGAGCTTTTATTAAATCCAGCAATGGCAGCATCTAGCATGTTGGGCTGACAGACATCTGGAAGAGCTTTTGGCTTCTATAATTAAGAAGAACCTTGTGTGAATTTGGTGCTCAGCTTTTCCATTAGAGTCCCCTACTCAAAACCCAATATTTTGCCCTGAAAGTTGGCCCACAAAATCTCTGCCAAGAAGAAAAACTTTTCTCTTTACTAATGTTTAGGAAGGGAAAAAAGGAAAAATAAAAGTCTTTTTCAGTCATTCTGAAGCTAGGAATGCCAAATTAAATATTTTAATGTTTCAAATTTTTGATCGAGGCATTGGGGTAACCTACAAATCACATTTTCTTCTACAATGATGTTTTGAAGGCAGCAATTCCAGACCCCAACTCAAAATACTTAAACATGTGCTGAGGATAAAACTACTGAGTGATCCCACCTCTCTTCAACAAAGTACTCAAAGATGGGCATAACTGCAATGACGACACGAGACCCAGTGTCCAGACCGAATTGGCAAGGTGCTCTGGATACTGATGGTGATGAGGACTTGATGGATAATATTTTGAAAGGATGAAACAAGAAACTGCCATGGTGTTCTGGGCAGATGCAACCACACCACAGCTCTGCTCAGCACAGCTGAGAGGTCAGAAGGCACCAGCAAGAGGTAAAGGAGACTCCTTCCAAAGCTTGGACCTCTGCTACTCAGGCATAATGTAAAGCACCTCTCAGTCTGCTCTCACTTGCTTTTAACATCCTCCCTACAATACACAAAAGGCATCATCTCAGGACCACAGGCATTTCCATCCCCATTGTGAAGGCAGTGGATTTGTTCCTGAGAGTCTGCTTATTCCACTCATCTCATACTCTATTTCTGGGGTGAGAAGACAGCATTCTGACTTCAATACGTACAAGTACATGAAGTGGAAAAAATGTTCCAAAGAGCACTTCCAGGGCATTTTCAATAAACGAGACACCTGGGTAGTAAGTAGTACTGGTGTAAACTGAATAGCCAAACGATCAAGGGATTTACAGAGGGAACATATGCAAGGAAGAGCATTTGCCCCAGAATGACAGCAGTCTGAAGCAGAGTATTTGAGCAAGAGGAGGTTGATGGTACTGTTCAAAAAGGACATACCCAGGAGTAAAGTATGAGGGGGAAAAAGCTGGCATTGTTGTGGAAAAAAAAAGGAGAATAAGCTCTGCATGTGCCACCAGTGAAGGAACTGATGAGTTAGGAGCCTTGCAGAATGAAGCATGTGAGAAACAAAAATAATAGGATTCCTGCCCTTGAGAAAAACCTGCCAGATCCTACAGAGGGAAAGACAAGATACTTTAAGGGAATAAGAAATTGCAAGGAAAGTTTGTCCATGAGGGGAGAGGCAAATCTAGAAATTATACTCTGTGCAACGACCCCATGCGATGATGATCTCAAGAATTTTTGCTTGTATCTGGCTAGAGTCCAAACACAAGCTTAAACCACTAGATCTTCCTAAACATATGCATATGCCAACACAGAGCCCTAGGCGGGAGTGGTACAAGCCAAGTCCTCTGCTTTATGCTGTGCTGGGAAGAGGAGGAGTAGACAGAGATTGCAGCCTAATTCCAAGAGTCGCATATTTGTCTTGCTTCCATGACTTCACCTGGTTTTAATTACTTGATCAACTGCTTTCACCTTTATTCTCTGCAAAAAAAGGTGCAGATAGCTAAATAGAAATCTTTATGCCTCCAGTGCTACCCATCATAAAGAAGACAACAGCGATTGCCCACCTTGATTCAGAAGTGAAATACTAGAAGGGAACTGCAAAAAAAGTGTAAGGATGGCTTTCTCAATCTTTTATTTGAAGAAAACAAACAAATAAACAAAACCTCAATGCTACAAAGTTTGCCTTTTCTTAATTCCTAAATAATATGAGATTTTTTTGTAATTTTTTCTCACATGGGTAGAATTTTCAAAAGTACCTGCTATGTCTCACTAATTTTCATTGGAAATTCAGACTTCTACTGTTTGAACTCCTTGGGAAGCATGGCAGCTTAGCCAGCTTTCCCAGGACTAACTGCTTGCAAAATTACACTCCCCATTTCACTCTGCTCCTGCAGGAAAAAAAAAAAAAAAAAAAAAAAAAAGACGAGTCAGTCATAAACAGGGAAAACACTGTTATCCTGCGGCCACCTTCCCAGTAATATGGAATCTCCCATGCTGAATGTTTTGGCTACTTCTATCCACACAATTTCAAAAGCAGAGGAAAGTAATTTCGTTTCCTCTGTCAGTACATTCCTCCTCGCACTGTCAAGACATTTTCTCTCCATCTACAATAGATCATTTGTTCCATTTCAAGAACTCAAAAATGCTTCAGCAGGTGAAAACTGCAATGCTATTTTCTCTTTTATAATGAATCTTAGCTCATCCACAGATACATCTGATAGGAGTATGCAGGAGAGGCCTGAACAGGCATAAAGTTAAACCTGAGCTGGCATAAATGCTCATGTACAAGACTGACAGTACAGCCGCGATGACAAGATATCCTGTCAAGGTGACCTGCAGGGCAGCGTGCTTCAGGCTGTTTATATTCCTGAGCGCTGCCTTGCACTGACGTAATCAGACAATAAAATACAGCAGTGCTTGTCTGGATTTATCATTGCCCAGCCCATTCCAGACACAAAAGGTAAGAAGACTCACAGTAGTATGCCTTGTAGCACGGCATCTGGGGGTGGAGGTACACAGATGCGTTATTCTCCAGCACAGAGTATATCAGGCTAAGGATTAAACCAAGAGGAACACGAGAAAAGTTGTGATAGGCAAGGGACAAATCACATCAGACTGAAATCAGAAATCAAATGAGGTAGTAGTAAGGCTAGGCTGCTCCAGATGGCAGGAACATAGCTAACCCCTCTTGCAACTGCTGATCAAATTGAGTATGAGAGATGAGAAAAAATAAACCTGTGAGACAAAGAAGGAGCTGGGAGGTGTATTGACTAAACTGGAGCCCGCAGCAAGGAGAATCATTTCAGCTGAAGCAGGAAGCCACTCGCTTTGAGCAGTGGCTGTGTGGCTCAGGGAAAGCCGGGCAGAGGCTGCACAGGGAGCACGCAGGGACATCCAAGCCCTCCCTGGCCAGAGCATGGTGGCCCTGAGCTGTGCTTCCTCGCATCCCCTCATCACTCCCTTGTGAATGTACTGTCACCTAGCTTTTAAATCTAACTGTTGGCCTTCCAAAACAGTCCTCTTTTGTTTAGTCCAGCATAGCTCACCATACCGTTAGGTTAAAAAAGCTACAGCTCTAGCAAAGTAAAAGATACACATGTAGTGCTTCGGTTTAAACAAAAACAATCAAACACAAAAACAGCGACCCGAAAACTTGAAATAAGAGCAGAGGCACACAAGGAAGTCCTGGATCACAGATGGGTGTGTTAATTCAGTAGTCAAATGGAAAACTTTCCACAAGAACAGCCCTTCCTTTTCCATATTAATTCTGTGTACATCTAAAATGATTCAATTCAAAAAAAAATTGGTTTGGGTTTACATTAACATTTAAAAAAGAAAAAGGGATTTGAAAATGTGTTAATTCTAAACAATGTTAAGAAAAATAACTGAGAAAGTAACAGACCATTTCTGTCACACTTCTGAAACCACTATTGTTTACAAATACCCAAAGTATTCCAACAACTTTAAAATCTTTTCCCACATGTTTGGGGTTTTTTTTGTTTGGTTTGGTTTTGGTTTTTAAAATGAGACAGTCTTTTAAATAGAATTTTTACTTTCACTGGAAGTTTTCTGTCTTGCTCTACCAGACAGTAAAAAACAGATGAAAAATCCTGTCTCATGAATTTTTTGGGCCCACTTAACCTTTTTTTTTTTGAGGAAAGCCTGCCTTAAGATCTTTGAATGCTTGGGACTGGCAAAAATAATTGCATGCCTTGTTTCCCTGGAAGTCCTGGATTTCCAGAAGCGTTTGCTTGCTTCACCAGGCTTCATCACCTGCTATTCTAGACTGCTTTCAATTATTTATTTATTTTTTTTAAACCACATTGTTTCTTTCTCATCTCTGAGCTGTTGATTTAAAGAAAAGCAGACTGTCTTCATATAAATAAATGTTCTTCCTACTCCTAGCAAGGCTTCACTACTCTCTTCCCCAGGTGCTCTTTCCCCATCCCCACGTTGCAAACAGAGCTATACTGAGAAGAAAGAGGGGGGCCAGGCTGGGCTGTGATCCCCCCTGCCCTTCCTGCAATTAACTCGGGAGGTGATCGAAGGAAGATAGACCAGGGGAAGCAGCAGCATTTTCCGGTTGAGCAGCCCAAGGTAAAGGGGGTTCAGTGCACATCAAAACAAACAAGCCAAGCTACCATCATTGATAGTTAGGAAGGCACAGCCTGAAAGGTAGCTTGAAAATTCAAAGTGAGCTAATGATGTGGTCCGTGCCACAAACTTACAATCTGGCAGCATAACCAGGAAATATATAATTGCTTTGGGTCACTGGGTATTTTATAATTAATTCCAACACTAGTATTTCACTTGGAATAAATCAAAATGAGAAAGTTGAATTTTTCAGAATGCCTCTCTTTTTTTCTACTGAACATGTTCGCTAAATGAAGCAAGACTTGCAAAAGATCTGATTATTTGCCAAAGACTAAAATTATTCCGCTGTCTTACTGTGGTCAATCAAGCACCACTCAGAACAAAGTTGGTAAAGAAATGCTACAAGCTTATAGCCTTACAGCCATTTGAAAAATAAAATAGTATGTGTATACATACATCCATAGATATGCATATATACACACAAACGTACATATATAATCTTTCAGTTTCCACATTTCTCTGACATTTACAAGCTTTTTAATTACATCCCTTCCTACCCAGGTCCACCAAGTGTGCCAGGGCCACATGTGACAGCAGAAAACTCCTCTGGCAGCTCCTGCTGCAGAACCATGGCCCATAACACAAAGCATCTGCCCCCACAGACAGGGTTTCACAAACCAGGTGCTGTAAGGTCTGGCTCAGGAGACTTATTTGTCATGACTTGGGCACCTCTTTTCGCTCTTTAGAACTATGCTTTTTATTCCTTCTCTTCAGAATCACAAGGGATAAAACTCACTTAAATGTAAATCACAAAAACCTGATTTAAGAAAAATAATGAAATTTGGAATGAGGAAATAACAGTTGATAACTTAGATACTCATGCAGAAATCATCAGGTTCTGTCACAGGAGCACGCAGGAATTTGTTTTGTCTTTGTAGCTTACTTGTTAATTTTACGTCAAGTCGCTGATTTCATCTAGCTTTGAAATTTATAGGAACAGGAGGTCTGAGAAATTAAGCCATCTCCAATTCCAACAATAAACTCCACAAAGAAGAAAACCAAAAGAACAAATAAAATAACTCTTCCTACAAATTCTGCTGTACTGAGAATCTGGAGAGTTGTGGGGTTTGTGGGATGGGACCACAGAGAGGATGGGTGCGGGCAGCAGTGTGCTCCCCCCTCATACCCCATGCTCCACGCAAGAACAGATGAAAGCTGTCACTCGGCCTGCTGCTACTGCAGGAGCCACCTACATGCAACTGCAGAACAACTATAGATTTAAGTGCACTAAAAGCACAATCCTCCCCTGAGCATGTGCCCCACGTCCATTCTAGTGGCTCACCTCCATGTTCACCACCATGGGACTGAGGGTAGTACTTTTGCACTGTTCCCTCAATAATCTTCTTTAATCACTTCTTGCCAGTAGGGTTTGAATCTGATTTTTAGTTTGCAGGTTTGTTTTCCTCCTCAGTTTTCAGCTTCACGGATGCCATGGTGAGGAAGGAGTAGCATTTATGTTTGGACATGAAACTGATCTGACCAGCAGAAAATTCATTCTCGGGAACGTGCATTTGCAGACCTGCGGCCTTATTTTGTAAAACTTTCCTATTAATACAATGTAATGCAAAGCAATTACACAAGTAAAATGAAGCAGCCAGAAACCACTTTGGCTCTACCACAGCAAGATGAAGTAGAGACAATAAAGCACTAAAGATCACAGAAGACCATCTGCTTCGAAAAGTAGTGAAAAATCAAAGTGGAAAAGAGAGCTTTCCTCTCCCACCCCTGGAGCCCTGGGTACACCCGCCCAGACTCCAGTGGCAAAGCTGCAGCATGGCATGAGAGAACCTATTTTCAGGTAGTAATTTGTGTAAAGCTATATATTCAATGCACAGGAAATAATTTCTGTAATTATTTAATGCATCAGGACAAGATAATGAAGTCATCACAAGTGGCAGAGGGCTCAGCAGGGAAAGCACAGTGGAAACAGCACACAAAAGCCATCGCCAGACAGGCCTGAAGTGGCAGAGAGCTGCTACAGCAGCTACAACTGCTGGCTGAACACATCCACGAGTTACGGGGCAACATTAGTTCTCTCATGGCAAACACAAGCTGTAGTGAGCTATGTGTCCTACTCAGGAGCCTTTCACTCCGTTTCGGTTTGAGTTGAACATTAATAGCAACTTCATTTTTCCTTCTGCTACTCAGCAGTCAAGGGAAGGAAAAGAGGAGCTGGATAGTTTCTTAGCACCAAGAGAAATCAAGACTGTTTCACGCAGTGAAAGCTGGCCATTAGCTGGAACGAGTGCCAAAGGGAAACATTTTCCAGGAAGTTTAGTGCCAGGCGGCTTTACCCTGGGGAGAGGAACGCTGGCAGCTGTCTTTCTCTGCAGATGGATGGCTGCACATTGTTGTGGAGTTAAATGTGCGTGGTTACCCGCAAACATTGATACCAGCCAGATTCTAAGGAAGGACTCCTGATTCAAAGAGTAGTAACGCATCATTCATGAAGTTTCTACAGAAAAATACCAGAAAATACTTGCCCACAATAGTTGAGAGGTAACGTTCTTAAAGAAATCCACAGGTAACCGCGTGTGTGTGGGAAAGGGTGGTGGTGCTCACATGGGGACAATTCTTAGCAAGAATGCATTAGTTCTGCTGCAGAGAAACAGCAGGTCAAGCCCTGGTCTGAGATTCAGAAAACCTGGGGTTTTCTCCCCACTCTGCCCCGGTAAGTCAGCTGATCCCTAAGCAAGTCCTTTGTGCCACCACTGTGCTCTCTGACCTTCGTGTGCCTTCCCGGCAGCGGCTGCAGGACAAGTGCTCCTCTTCCGTGCATGGGAAGCATTGACCAGTGCAATGGGATCCCACCCTCAGGGAGACCTCCAGGTACTGCTGTACTAAATAAACAGCAGTAACAAAAAAACCACCAAAACCCTAAAATCTGTATATAATTTTCCCTAGGGCTGCAGTTTATCTTGAAGTAACACAAAGCAGCTTCTACTGAGTTCTTCCAATATGGAAAGCACTTTGTTTTATCCCCTGTGACTGGACCACACCACACACCACTGCTACCACCACTGCATCAATAGCAGGAGATTTTAGAAAAACATGCTTGGGTATCTTGAGCACATTAGCATCCACAGGCAAGATGCTGCTAAAAATTGTCCTGCAATTTTATGACAACCAAGAATTGCAATTCTAGTTTTGCTCCCAAGCTCTGTCACTAACAGACTGGGCAAGCTTCTCAAGACTACATTAAGACCTCTGTGAAACTGGGAAATACAGTATAAACTGCCAATTAAGCTCTTTTTAGGGGCTGGAAAGTGTTCTGAAATCATCAGGTGAAAGCTGTTACACCACTGCAGTATCAATATCCGTGCGATGAATAATCACCATCCTGAATATTAGACAGCCAAGAAGGAGGTGAGGCACGAGAGCTGTCCTTCAGGGCATGTTCTCTCACTCATTTTTGGTCCAAAAGCTCTTCATTCCCAGACCATGAGAATTTCTTCACCCTTTTGATTTACTCCATAAACCTGTCAGAGTCCTGCAATGGCTCCAACAACCCAGTGAGAAAGGTAAGGCTGCCCCTTTATAACAGGCCTGTGTCAGCACCTCCATTCTCAGCCTGTAAAGGACTGGCATTCAGGGAATAGTAATTCAAAGAGAGATATGGGAAAAGAACTATGAAATGTGAGTTAGTAAAGGGACCTTGGATGTGAGGGAAAAGTCTAGTGTAACAGTACAGGTGAGGCTGGAGTGAGAATGACGTACCCTCTCCTTGATTAAATCCCCCAAGTCAGACTTTCCCTGACCAGAGATGACAGCAAAGAAGAAGGTCTGTCGTACATGTAGAAGGTTGAAAGCATTCTTGGACTGGGACTCTTTTCTCCCCCCATCCCGCCCCCAGTGAAAGAAGGGAAGACTGTCTTACCTGTCTACAGGAAAAAACCAAGGAAGATAATTCTCAAGCATTCAGAAGCAAAGAATGCCTTATGTTTTATATCTTTAGTACACTGTTTCATCTGTTTATGAAGTATCTGGATGAGCGAAAATACAAATGCTGGCCTCATTGTCCTAAATACAATTGATGCCCTACATACCAAAAGGAAATGCAACAAAGTTTTTGTCTCTCTAAAACTGAAGACACTTTCTTAAGAAACTGGAAGTATAATGTAATTCAACATTGTGTCTGAAAACCCTGCACTGCTTTGGCTTGGTCTCACAGTCTGGAATTTAAGCAGCCTCTGAACCATCCTTCAGCTTCATATTAAAAAAAAAAAAAAAAAATAAATCCTTGTGATAGCCCATTACTACACGGGGGAGAACAAAAAAAATTTAAACACACACACACCCCGGTTGGTTTCCCTAATTGCTTCTCTTTGCCTCATAGATTTTTGGGTTAGGGTTTTCAGGATGCAAGAGGGAGGGGCAGGTTTTTATTTTTCATTTTGGATTGTCCTTGCTGTGGTCTTAATTAAAGCATCACTAAATCAGAATTTGTGGTTTCCAAGTAACTGTGTACGGAGCATATCTGTGGTAGCACTGGGACACAAGCCCTGCTACCTGTGAATTCACCCTAAGGCTCAACTCTGGGCAGGCCAGGAGGACTCTCTTCTCCCCCTTCTGCAAAACTGGGATAGTACATCTAAAGCAAAGACAAGAAGCCCAGGTGCTCTTGCTAGGGTGTGCTGCTTTAAGTTGGGTTAGTTAATTTTCTTCACAGTAGCCAGCCTTCAACCCTCCTGCCTTGCTCTTCTTATCAATAACACAGGAAGGATGGCGATAAGCCTATGAGACTTCCGAACTGAACTGCTCTATTAGTGCTAAGGTTTATGGAAATACCAGATTCACAAAGTTTAGTCCATTCCGTGATCAACAGTGAATTTCTGGCTGGATCATCTTCAAACATGTTGAGTGAAACTAGTCAAGCCTAGTAACATGAAAGGAGCTGCTTCCCTCCTTTTGATCCCACTTAAAGCACTCTTCTTCATAAATGCTGTAGGCAAAGCTTGTACACAAGCACTAATGCAGTTGCTATAAAGAGGACTACAGATGCAGGTGCTTGTTCATTGTCACTTAACTCTGAAGGTACTTTCCAAGCGCATGGCCTGAATGTACAGCTGATTTGCTCCTGAATTATGAAATCCAACTGTACTCTGATATACTTTCCCTGTTTTGAGGTAAGTCAGATTACCAATCTGGATTTGGTAAATATTGTGGTTAAATAAATCACATTTATAAACTAATTTAGTCAGAATCCCTTCTCTTTGTTTGAAAAGAGCAGAGGGTGGTCTCGGAAAAAAGGCTATCACTTAGCTAAGCTTCAAGAATTTTCCCTCCTCTTGTTCACTGATACAATTAAACCCATCTTCTCCCCTTCTTTTGACTTTTAATAGAATAAAAATCAAATGTCATTATTAATAATGATTAATGATCTCAAATAATTTATCTGAAGAAGGAAATGTTTTCTAGAAGTTACAGCCAGAAAGTTAAAGGTTTTCATTCCCAGCTCTGACACACTCAATGGCCATACACAGCCCATCTCCTTTGTCCATTCCCTATTATAGGGCTGCTAAAGGCTTAACTCGAGCAAGCAGTTCTGCACACCAGTAATTCTCCGTTTCTGGAATTTGTGCAAGTGCTAGGTTGCTACCAATGCAGAAAGGTTTGTTCTGTCATTACTGGCAACTACATACGTATACCAGATACGCATTTTTGTAGCACTGAGCTCCTCCCGTGCTTTCAAAAACACAAGAACAAGTTATTGTTTAGGTTAAGGTCTTCAAGAATCTGTGTGAAATGTGTAGGAGTTACTCTGCTGGTCAATATTATTTCTGTAGTGAAAGTTGGTTCCTTCATCAGTCGGAATAACAAATTGTGATTTTTTTTTTTTTGTTCCTGTATCTCTAACTGCAAGGTTCAAAAGGGATGTTCTGAATCAGGGGATAGGCTGATGATGGTAGTTCATAGATAAAAGTGGAGACGACTTCTCATTTTGAAGAGCTACAGTACAACAGTAGTGAACAAAGTAACACCATCTAATTGTTGCGTACCTTGGGGATGTTAGGGAAAAAAAGACAATGCTTGAGCAGTAACTGCACTTCTGATTTGTCACTCCTGTCAATTAATAGTGTGGAAACAGCCAAGGGGAGGAAGAGTTTACTCAGAGCAAATGTTCACATGGTGTTTTGCTTGATATTATTCCATTAATATTTTGTTTCTGTGGATACTGGAAAGTCGGGCTAAAATAACAACATAGAAATAACGAATGGACACTTTAGGTGGGTTCAGGTGGGCTGAGGTCTGATTTCCCATAAGTTTTGGTATGAGAATAGGCTGAAGCTTTTTCTTTAAGCCCAGGCGAAAGCTAATCTGGGCCCCAGATCCCAAAATGTTAGCATCAGGTTTATTTGCAAGACAGAGGGAGGGGATTTTTTTACAAGGATGAGCAGAGGATATTATCAAACGAGGAAGAGTTAGGGAGCACCTTTGCAGAGATCCTGCCATTCAGCCACTGATACACCACAGGGCAGCACGTAAGTGAAAATACCGATAGACAAATGCACCAACCCAATGCCATTCACACGAACAGCCTTGTGTTCCTTTGCAAAGTCTGATCTGATAAAGAAAAATACTTCCTGAATGTGCCATTTTATGATATTAAACAGGCCTCAAATGACTTGCCAAAGTACAGAGGGACACTGACATTTGAACTGCAGGAGTTTTGGTTTTTGTCTTGCTTTCCCCCCCTGTGACTATTGCATTTGAGTAACTGGAATTTTTAAAATCCCTTTTCCTCCTTTCACCATGATGTAATGCAACTGTTGCACAAGACTAACAATGTAGAGCTACTGCTGCTGGAGCCAAGTTTGGCACCAAGAGAGATTAGGGTTGGCACCAAACACCATGGTCTTTAAAATAAGTTTGGCAGACGCGCTGAAAAGGTTTGCCACTGCTGCCATAAAGGGCATACAGAGCAGTAAATGGAAAAGTGCTGAAAGAGACCATGGTTTTGTTACTGGAACAAAGACACCGATTAGCTAACCACTTAATCTAGCACCTACTTATGTATGAAAACTAAAGAGTTTTACAACAGCATGTTGAAATTAAGGGCAGTAGCAGGGACCAAAGTGTAACATAACAGTGCCTTTCGTATGTCCATCATACCAAACTGGGCCTACAAAAACCACCAGCCACCTATTAGCCAAGAGAATCTCTGTGCACAACTGCAAGTTCCCTTAGATTATTCAAAGAAAAACACTTGATCCATATAAGACAACTGCCTCAACAAATTTCTCTTTCCCACACCTTTCAGTTACGCTTTCCTGAGAGGTAATTTGCTCCTACTCAGTGATGCTGGAGCAGTGCTCTGGATAGAGATGCATATGTTTATTTTTCTTTTTTAACTGCAGATGGAACGGAGAAGTGAAATGCAAGTTGTCGTCACTGCATCCTTCTCTCCCGGCTTGAACTAAAGACTGTGGGCCGATTTTCTCTGCTCTATATAAAGGTCTGATGATTTGTGATGTCGACATCTGCCTGCAACTGGACAGATGACACCAGCTCATTTCACACGGACAACTAGACAGCCATGTAATAGCAACATTTTTCAGATGCTACCATTTTTCTTTAAACTCATTACCTCTAGCAGAAAAACTCCATGTTCCATCCCAAATTGCCCCAGATTTTAGAACACTATAAGCACTAACTCTCAAAACAAGGACCATCTTCACCAGGAAGGTAAGTCAGAAGCATGTGTGGTGGCATAACAGCTTTTTGCTAATCTGGTTAGCACTAACCCATATAAACATTAAAGGCAGATTTCAAGCGATTTATCTGATCCTCAGTAGCAACCATACACTTTCATAAACAGTACTGACAAGAACTCCTACTGGGATATCCAACGTGGTGTATGTGTGTGGAGGCATATAAAAGGTTGCAACTGTTGCAAATTTCTTAAATATAGAAGAAAAGCAAGAATTGCTTTAAAGGTGAAAACCGGACCTTTTTTCCCCTACTCCCAAAAATCAAACAAACTAAAAAAACCAGGATGGGATTACCATGACCTAGCTTTTTCCTCTGACGGCTTCAAATTCTTCTAACAAAACCGTCAGATCTGAAAACCGAGGACAACTTTAAATGACCACAAACCATGGTACGTTTTACTGCAAGATGTTTACAGCTTCAGTGACAAAACTAGCAACTTAAAGCCCACTTTGTTTCACTGAAGAGCAGTTTCCTCCTATCACGTTATATGCCACTTACCCTTGGGATCACCAGTTCAACCCTCGAGAAGCTACTCCGCAAAACAGCTCATCACCTCTGAGGAGCCTGTCAACAGCGACTGCTCAAGCACAATGCCAAGTCAGGGGACTGCTGTGAACACGAGAGTGCTGGGATCCAAAACAGCAACAGAGATGACTGCTTCACTTACAGGACTGCAAGGCAGCCCAAGAAAATTTCTTGCAGGTATAGAAAACGGCAGCTACCTAGAGTTCATTCAATAATCTAAGAAAAGGGTTTTGTCGTCCGTACAGCTTAGGAAATCCAGCTGTAAGTCAAAGCCAACTTTAGCTTCTTGGATATTTGAGAACAAGCTGGTGTGTGCCATTAAGAAGGTGACTGCCTTAGACTTCAACCTCAGATTTGAGCTGCAATATCCCTAGCTTAAAGGCAAATTTCTCTCGCACGCATGGGACTTCAAAGGCCTGTACCCTTTCAAGGCCCAGAAGAACAGCCTGACAGCCTGGTTCAACAGGAGATGCGATTCCTGACACTGGATTAACTTCAGCTCATCGCCTTCAGCACCATTTCCTCTCTGACACTTTATGGAATAACTTCTACAACAGACAAAAGAATCACAATAATTTATTCCCTCCAGCTACTACAGGATGGCACGGATATCACCAGTTCACTCACAAGCAGCATGCAAACGTGCTCCTGCTGATCCCCAATGTTTGACCAACCAACCAACAAAACCAAAAAACCCAAACCTCCCAAAACCTGTGCAAAATATTTGAACACAGTGCTCGGCTTCTAAAAGAAATACAGTAGCTCACCTCTCTTCCCTCTTCCTAGAAAAGTAATCCTGGTAACTGTAGTGAAAAATGGAAAAAGGAGGGTGTGCATAATTCCAGTAGGTTTTTAGAATTATTTATTTATTACTCATATACAGGAAACAAAAAAAATGGAGTAAAGGGGTTTGAGCTCAAATTACAGTATTACAGTACTAATTAGTAGTTCAAGAAAATTCAGTAGAGAGTCGCCTTAAAATACTAAGACCAATAAATCTGCCGTTAGGAAAAAAAACTTACTTTTTTTCTCAAGTGGAAGTGTCAGAAATGGCAAATTTGATGCTATAGTCCAATGGCAAGGGCTTTCATTAGGGAGACTTGGATTTGGTGCTCTCAGCCACAGGTTTCCTGTTACTGGAGTATTTTACAAAGCCAGCTCTTACTTAATGTGCTTTCCCCTATTTCTCGTCTTTGTAAAGTAGGGATTACTGCATTTTTTCACTTCTGAGTTTGCAGAGCTCAAAACAATGAAGATAATGTGCTGCAGTCAGGTAAGTGAGCACAAGGGTGCGAGGAAGAAAACTACACAAACACCAAAGACAGAACAGCAACCCTACACCTACTAAAAATGTCATGAAACCAGCATATTTCTGACTTTTTCTCCCTACTTCACAACCTTTCTCTACTCTTCCACCAATGCCGAGAGGAGACACTGCCTGCAGTTGTCAATACAGAAGCATGTCTTTCTCTTATTTTCTGCTAGACCACATAACTTCTCTCTTCCTGCCTACACCCAACTTTTGCATGGCTAAATTCCCCCTTTTAATTCACATTTGGCTGTGTAACTCATCCATCCCAGTCATTCTACTCCAGTTGGTCTGTTTTTACCCTTGAGCAATAGGTGCTAGGTATGTCGTGCATCTTCTGTTAGCACATGTCCTGCCACGGTTCACATTAAGCAAAACCAATCTGCTAACCCCTGGACAGCTGCTGGTTTTACAGGCTGTCATCACAAAGACTGCCTGTGTGCCTGCTTGTGGGATTTTGATTCTTTAGGAGCTCAGCAACTGAATTCATTCAGTTCAGCAGCAAATTTAAGCATGGAATTGAAACGCCACAATTAAGAGAACCAGCTTTGCTTAGTTTAGCTTCCCTTCACAAAGTAGCATTTGGGCTCATTTAACATCTTAAAATCCCGCATCTTTCACTTTTAATGTAGTTCCTGAAGGTTAATAAGGTGTATTTTCAGCAACAGACACTTCAGAGTAAATGGGTGCAACAACAAAGATTTCACAAGTGAGGATAACCTGTACCAGAACCTCTCCCCCTAAAACTTGTCTAGGAACTACTTCCTTAGCGTGCATGTGTCAGTAGAGCGGAAGCCGAGAGACAAAAATCAGTGAGAAAACAACACAAAAACCAGAAGAATGTGTGACAAGAAAAGTAAAAAAAGCTCCTGAGACATGGGCCTGAGAAAAGCCTTTTGAAATGTTACGGAGTACTACTGAAAAACACAATCTCTGTTCCTTCCTGCGCACTGGGGGGAGGTGGGGAAACCCCATACAAAACCTTTTGGTACAATTTGTAAACAAACAAGGAAGTTTCTGCTAGAGTTACACTCCATCTATTTCCCTCTGTCATGGGGCTGTCCACAAGAACTCAAGTTTCTGGGTTGTTGGGGAAAAAGTTAACAACATCTAATTGAAAAAGGCAACTTTTTCCTTGTCCTGTGACACACTACTTTGCCAGTACTATGTGGGACAAATACTCTGAAAAGCACGTACATGCACCTTAGGTAAAAATCCAAGTTTTAAAGCCTGCCACTGAGAACTATAAGAGTTAAGATTTTTCTCAATGCTAAGCATACATTTTTCCATACAAGCAGCTGAATCACGGGTATTTTAAAGAGTAGTTTATTAAGCACAATATAGCATATATCCAACTCAGCTCTACAAAATGTGTCCAGTGTTGTAAAAAGCATTAAAAAGCATTTACATCTGGAACTTGCTGGCATACACTGGCACAGCAGAAGAATTGAGAGAACTAACCTAACAGCTGTCTTGAAACACAGCAGAGCTATACCATGGGTTTAGACAGTAACTGTAGTTATCTGACTTCTACCAGAACACAAAATGAGTAGTGGTGGTCTCTGGACCAATGTAATCTGTATCAACACCTGAAATACACTCTCCTGATGCCAGGTTGCTGAAGTTAGTTGCATTGCTTCTTAGTGGAAGCATTCAATTTTGGTTAATACAAAAGCATAGTCAAAAGAAAAAAAAAAGCCAAATAACAGCTACATACAAGTCAGTTTATCAAATATCTAGATACAGAATGGTTTTGTTATCCTTTTGCATTGCTATAGCACTGAATTTGCAGGTAACACCCAGCAACTGAAAACTTGCATGATTTAATAAACACTTCTTTTTCCCCACAGTACATGTTTATGTTTATTTTTTAAAGGGAAGAGGAGATAACATCAGAAAAGCAGTGGTATGAACATTATCCTTAGCTGTATGGAAATAAATCTAAATATGTATTCAAGAGTGCAATGCATGGGAAATACTGCTAATTGGTTTTAGAATTCAAAATTGAAGCTCAGTGAATTCAAGGGAAAAAAAGTGTTACATGAATATTGCATGAATAACAGTGCATAAAGGAAATTCTACAAAGGCTGGCAAAATTACTTTCAGTTACACCAAAACTTTGGATTCATGCCAAGAAAAGCTTTATGGTTTTCAACAGAAGTATTCAGGTGGGTAGAACTTGAAGTTTAGTTCTCACTCCAAAACGGGGTTTTCCTGTGGCTGACAAAAATACTGCACTTCCTACCATCTCTCTCTCCATTCCTTACATTGGAGCAGCCTGATAACGAGCCTTTGCACTCCAGGGCTGGAGATGGCAGAGATGTTACAGACCTGGAAGCCAACAGAGCAAACTCTGTGGATGCTTCCTGTGAGGACGGAAACTAAAGATGTCAGAACAAGAAATCACTCCTTCCTCATATTCTGCCAATAGCATAAGTCAAGTTGCTAAGCAGCTTTTCGCTGTCATTTTGTTTTAATGTTTTTAGAGACTGCTATCAAGGACAACACTGAGGTAATATGAAAGCTGAGCCTGGCTTCTCCTCTCCACCTCCCATCTCCCAGGCCCATCTCTCTGCAGTTTATTTGGCAGAAAGGCATTGCGCTGTGTCTCATCCAACACTGCTTCGGGAGTGTTCCTGAACATGATTAATTTGCTAATGATACAAATTTCCAAACAGCATGTGAATACTGTTGATGATTTATGAAATGCCAGAGATCGTTCTCTCACCAGCGATAAGCTCGTTCAGGTTGGTGGTTTTGTATGAAACCTCTTGCAATTGCTAAGACCATTCTCATCTCTGCATCACACCCAGACAGCACAGAGGCAGGGAGCTGCAGCAAGAATTTCTTTAATGAATTGCAGGTTATGTATACACACAAATAATATAGAGGGTCAGATTATGAATTCTTGCATACTTTCATATGCAAAAAACCCAGAGTTTGCTTTGGAAGACAGACAAGCCTCACTCGGCAAACGCTCTGCTGGGTCTGCTCTCCTCACAGGATGCAAGTGTGCACCAGCAATTGCAAAACTAGGGAAGATGTTTCCTTTCCTCAACTGCTCACAATGTTGCCCTTGGCACCTCAATGCCCCAGGATACATGAGCAGAGATTGCAAAAATAGTCTCAGAAATGTCAGTAGTTTTTCACATTTCTTGGACGGATATTCTCTGCAATGCACCTGAAACCCATAATATGACCCCCTCGAGTTACGCTGGCCCCAGCATCCCCTTGACCAGAAAACACTAGTGATACCAAACTGCCCTCAGTTAGGATATAATGACTTCGATCAATGACACAAGGGATATGTTTTTATTCTTCAAGCAATATTTGCAGTCAGCTTGTGCTTTACTTGTGTTTATTCAAATTTATGCAGACTATCAGTTATTTTACCTACATGGAATAATCACAGCTGAAAATATTTAAGATGTGAGATCTTCACTATGGCCAGCCAAGAATCCTAAGGCTGCTTTTTCTGTCCTGACAAGTTAACCTTTTTAATAAAAATATTTCAAAATTGGAATAGCAGGGATCTAAGACCATTTTAGAACTCTTCCTGAATTATATAGACTGGCATTACCTACTAATTCCTATAAAATCAGGCAAGATAACATTTGCTGAATGCCATTTGAGCTGGTTTTTCAGCTGTTACCTTCCCACAAGTGTGCTGTGTTTCTGAAGGGTGCAGTCAGATCTCTCCCCAGCGCATTTACTTGTCTCCAGAATGGGCGTGCTGAGACACAGTTGGTGCTCTATCCAGTTTCACTGTCTATAGAATAAGCCACAATTTGTAAGCATTGATAAGCATGCCATCTATCAAGGTGCGCATGTCCAACATTCACCGGGGGGATTTTCCACTAGCAGTGCCTCCAAAGCCAGGCATTTGAACCACCCTGCACTCCGCAAACATGGGGTCCCTCTGGGCCTGCCCCACATGCTTTCCTGGCACAGAAACAAGTAAATCGGCTCACATCTCTAAATGTAAACAAGTGGTTTTTATATTGTTAAAAAACCTTCTCAATCCTAAAATTGTTCTTCTTTCGTTTCCTCTTGCACATTTATTTCACTGAAATATTTCAAAGAATCCCATTCAGTAATCCCAGGTATTTCTCTGCACTATTATAAGTGTGGCATCTACTAGAAGACTCTCCACTGCACAGAAACCATCTCAACTCATCTCCAAGTTACTATTTCAAGCCTGCAAGAAGTATAAAACCTGAATACAAAGAGTTAAGACAAGAGTACACAAGATTTGGGAACTCAGTAAGAAATCCAGCCCTTCAATTCATATCATAACTAAAAATGTCAATCCAGAATTGACCTGAATCTATACTGTCTAATAACTGTTGTGGCTTTCTTTTTATTTTAGCACAACTGATTGTCGTGTTTGCATTTAACAAGAAGGCACTATCGGTTATAAAACAAGTGTTGCTCATTTGACAGAACAGCAGTCTTACACCTGCAGTTTGTTCTGTAAATCAACATAATCCTGGTTGCGTTCAACAGGCAGGAGAGGGAACTTTACACATCCTTGTTTAAATGCACTTCTCTGCTCAGATAAACTCAGAGATTTGGTTGTTTCAAATCTACAGTTCTTTCCACAAGCTGGTAAAGCCATTATTGCCACAGAAACCTCACAGGAGCAATAAAAAACACCCCAAACCACCCAACCTAAAACCAAACCCAACCTACGTTCATCTGCATGCACACAGTCTTACTGAAAAATACGCATGCAATCAAGCTACAATCAGGTCTTAACACTAACAGCAATCTAGGATGCCACAGGCCACCTACAATTTAGGCCATGCGTTTGGCTTTTAATCCTACTAAACTTTTAAACTCCAAAAGGGCTCTACCTTGGTACTCCGCTTCCAGCCTGAAATGAATTGTAACACAGGCTCTTGTAACAGTGCTCTTCTGCGGCACTCCTGGAAGCAGAAATGTTTGAGCAAAGGTGAGGAGGTCAGACAAGGGCAAAGTCCAAAGTAATTTTAAGTGGTTCAACTAAGTAGGGAAGGCTAATGGGAAACCATTTTAATTTATTACAGTCATCCCTAGTGAATAAAAGGACAACGTTTTTCTTCAGCAGCTTGATTACAAAGCAGTAAATCCCTCTGTGTATATAAAGGACCTATGAACAGTATAGATCAAATGTCAAAAAAAAAAAAGGTTTGCACTGTATGTTGGATACAGCAGAAAATACTGGAGTTGGGAACAGTTTTAGGTATCCAATCATTCTTATTTTAAAATTTTTCCAACGTATATTCTCCATATAGGAACTGACACACATGGGTAATTCTGCCATTCCCATCTACACAGACACAAAGTAATGATGTTTTTACAGCACACATTTTTGGACCTTCCCTTTCAAAAAAAACCCGAAACAAGCAAACCTAAGAAACGTGCTGTTAAAAATAGAAATGTCATCTTTCCTTCTATCCCCACAACACTTTGACTCTTGCTGGCCACAAAAATTTATGCAGCTTCAAGTACTGGCTCCAATTTCTACTTTAGAGACCCTAAACAGCAGTAAACAAGCAAACAAAGCACAGCTCAAGATGATACTTCAGCAGCATAAACATCTTAAGGTAAGAATTAAACAAGGAAAGGATTTTCTCTGATTGCTGACAGGGATTTTGTTCAGTGTATCTTTTTCCCTGAACAACTGCCAGTTCAGATAGACCCACAGGCCTGCATAAAACCAATGACTATTTCATTGCACTGGTCTAAGACGGGATTGAAAAACATTTAGAACACAAAGTTGCAGCTACTCAGGCCCAAGTTCTTCTTTTAAAAATAGGGTTTTTTTTAGTCAGAAGCAGGATTTCTAGGCTTAGAAACAGAATGTTCAGCCATTAGGAATTACTGAGTTTTCCTGAAGCTGTATAATTCAGAGGCAAAACCCAAATATTTGGTTTACTTCACCACAAAATATTGACCTGGTCATGGCACTTTGTATCTGTGTCCCTGCCGGTTTCCACACATTTTTCTCTGGTCATGAGAAATAAGTATTCTGAGGCAAGAAGTACTTTAGTGACACCTACATAAAGCGTGGGGCTGGGACCTCTACCTGCTGCTGTAATACAACAGCCTCCAAATACTGTCTGAACCATAAAACACCAATGTGTGAAGTAATTTCAGTAATGCTTGCTAAATTGTTTTGTCCACTCAAATTTTCAGAAACCTTCTTGTATTGGGTTGGCCTTTTGATGAGGAACATCAACCAGCTCTACCCCCCTGGAAACCCTCGGGGTATAAATCCTAACAGGCCCCAGGGACTACTTACAAGAGATGTTACATGATGTCTTAGCCCATGCATGCAACAGGGCTTTCACAGAGTTCGGGGGACACGGTTACATTAGCAATAGCTCAGCTACGGGGCAGTAACATTCCTTGTGAGCATTACTCACCTTTTCCTAACTAAATGACAAAAGACTTTTGCTGCTGGCATCTCTACTGAGTAATGCACACCTGCTTCATCAGACACTCACATCAACACTTCTCAACTTCAGTGTCTTGAACTGTTAGCTGCATCCTCAACCAGGTTTTGGAAAGATCAGTGCTGCCTTCAATGAACTTTTCTATACAGCAGCAAAGTTGTATGCCACAGGCATAATCCAATTTTTAAAAGGTTTAATTTTTAACTATCAATCCATTTATTGTCAATAAAGAACTTTACAGCAGTTTAGACAGGTTATCAACTCTTGGCCAAAGCAAGCTCTAGTGTTTGTGTTCTGTCTGCCCACAACACTTCCTGTCATTTCTAGTGGCTAAAATGTTCTTTTCTGTGGTTTTGCAAAGTGTCCCTCCCTGCTGTGGACTATACAACAACAGTTGGGTTTCATCTCCTACACGGCTCTTTCGAGCTCATGGGGAGCAAGGGGAAGGAGCGACAACAACAGGGGATGGGACCCAGAGCTAAATAAATCAATGTTTCTTTGATCCTTTGGGATCAGGATGCTGTAAAAACACATGGTTATTAGAACTGCGAATTTATTGGTGAAGAAGTTGGTTAACCGGCACTGTATTTCAGCATGAACTTACATTATGGTACTAAGTACAAAGCATTCATTCTGTTTGTGGCTATGAGAATTAATCTCTTCCATGTGCAGAGAGGCTGTGCGATAATTTAACTGAGATTCCCATTGGTAGTCTGGGCAAGCAGTCATCAGCTGCAGGGCCTTCAACAACATACAAGCAACAACTCCAAGAGCAAATGATGTAACTAACGTCCCTCTGAGCGCTACCAAGCGGGACTAGAGCAGTCTGCTCATTTCAGGGTTTTCATCCAAGCAGGTTGTCAAAAACCTGAAACTCAAAGGTGAGTTTCTCCCATAACACTTGAAATGCTTAACTTTGGACAGCATTCAATAACTAATGGACTTTGAATGAAATTGTATGTTTCTAATATCTTGCATTTGTCTCAATACTAAGAAAAGGTCTGATCCTGATTATTAAAAACGAAAAAGTAATTTGAAATGTTTACATGGATGGCAGCTTTATATGTAGGATAGAAATGCTCCAACTACTTTTTCAATCCAGCTGGAACTAAGTTTTTGGTTTTCTTTTCTCGTGAAATTTCATTTGAGTACTACGTCTTAGTAAGGCAGCTGTTGGCAGCAAGCTGTGAAATTGAAGTTGAGCTGGTTAGTACCAAGAGCCAAGACATAACATGCTTTTGTCAGAGAGAAGTTTTTCCTTGTATACATGTAACCTGCATTCAGTAATTAAAATAGCTAGTTAGTCAATCCTACCAACCCCACTTGAAGGGAGAGGTAAGGCTACTTTAAAATAAAATTTCCAAATTGTGCAAACTGCAACCAAATAATTGGGATTGCTATGGCACATTTCAATTAGGTCTTTAAACAGTCAATGCACCAATGACTTCAGAAACCCAGAAATTAAGGATTTATGATTCTCATCACTGTCTTACTAACATGGTGTTAGATTTTGCACATCACTTCCAACAAGTTCCCCAAAGGGAATGAAATCAGGTTCACTATGCTACTAACATACACTGAGGATGTCACACGCAGCCGGTGCCTAGAGGAAATCATCCTGGGCTTCCTATGACTGAGGCAAGTGCTCTTATACAATACACACCCGTGACTTCCCTTCAGCTTCCCTGGCTGTCTGAAAAGAAAGCAGCAGTAAACTTTGTATCTTGCTCTGAATCTCCTCTGGAACGTGCTTACGATGCACATTTAAAAAATACCTACCCAAAAGTGCCCTTGGGAACCAGGTGAAGGAGCAGGACAGGCCTTGGCAAATGCTGTTGGAAGTCCAAGCCAGGTAAGGGTTGGAATTTTATATATTAAATGCATAAATAACATGAAGAAATGCCTAAACTAGAGCATCAAGTTGATTAATCCTCAACAACTACATTGACTACACATTGTAAATTTACTTCTTTCCCAAATCGTTGCCTGAAAGTTCAGTTACCAAGGGTAATAGCAAAACTGTATCATCATCTTTCTCAGGATTTGATTAGCTACAAATGATTGTAAAAATTCAAAGACCTTACTTCTGACCAAAGACACAATCCTGTCCTCTCCCCAGCCCAGCCACAAGCTCCTGCAGACTCTTGCAGCCACACAAGTCTGTTCCCAGCCAGACCAACAAACTGATTTCTTTTTTTTTCTCCAGTTTTCTTCTCAGCTGGATCAGCCAGTTGATCCAGTTTGAAGCATGTTCAATAGCACCAACACAGAGGAGGAGACAGAAAAATGCAGCCAGGCTGAGGAGGCCACTTCTTTCGATGTCAGCACAGCTCTCAGTCAGCTTAATCCAGTCTTGAAACCATACCATATCAACAAGTCTGCTGTAAGGAGGGCCCCATTGTTCACAGGGTGACTGTAGTTCTAATGCCAAGACAGTCTGCCCAAATTACTCCCTTGTTTAGGTGACAGCTACCTGTACTTCCTTGTAAACACAGGATTACAATTAAATACTCCAGAACAGTTGAACTTGGCACCACTTTTACTATTTTAGTGTTAACTGACAAACAGATTAATTTAACATGGCTTTGAGAACTATGCCCACCACACCTAATCCATAAACTAGACTCATGTGCAGACTTTGACTCAGCAATCCTTACTTGACATCTCCTTTAGGTATTTGCAGCACTGTCCTATTTGCAGGTGTATCAAACTGCTTTGGGGGGGGTTACTTCATGGCATACGTATACCTCAGCAGTCACCTACTGCAGTTAAAAACAGAGCCAAAGAGCTCTACTACATAACTAGAAAATTCAATAGCATTTAAGAATTGGTGGGAGATTACTCACTGGTATTTAGTATCAGTGAACATAGTGGCTAGCTACAGGGTACTTGTGAGGGTTTTTAAGGAGAAGGTGGCTTGGCAGGTTCTTTCTTCCACACAATTCTTTTTCTGAAAAGCTTTTTAAGGGATAAGCATAGGGTTGTACTCTGCTGAGATTACACGCATTGTTGAAGACAACTGGATCGTATCTCTTTTGTATATATTAAAAATAATAATCTGACTTTTCAGTATCTAGAGAATAAAAATCCTCAGATGAAAAATGCACTTAGTGTGTCCATGAAAGATGAGAGCTGGTGGCCATCACTCCACAAGTTTTGCCTCGAAATACGAACTCAGAGATTCACAGCAGTACTAAAATACAAAGCTGTCAAGAAATTGGAATGAGAATAAGAAAAACATATGAATCATGCATACAACTAATTAAACATGAAAATTGACTTTACAGTCACCTTCACCATTGTAAGTTAACATTCAGCAGAACAAATTTGAGCAGTGTACTTTGGACATTTACAATCTGGGAGAACTATTTCTTTTAAACTCGTGTCAGGATAACACAGCTTCCTTTCCAAGGACTGATTATTTCAGGCCTTCCTAACTGAAGTAAAAAATGCTTAAGACTGAACACAAGCCTTGGTTGACAGCACTTAAATGAGCCTGGAAATCTTCAAATTTACAATGTCAGGAATTGCTGTGTAACTTCTAGGCTAAGACTTCAGGGCAAAGCATACCTATACGCAGTCAACATGCAAGTTAAAGTAGTCAGGTTTTGGCAACTAAACCCTAGCTTCCCTTTTGCATAAGGAATATCCAACTTCGAAGCACTTCACCGTTCTCTGTCAGGGGACCATCTGAAAAATGCCTCTAGAAGTCACATCCCAACTATGTCTTCTTTACTAACATTTGACTTGTGGATTGCAATCCAAACTGCGCTTCCCAAAGGTCACAAGGGTGTATCACTGCACTTCCCAAAGGTCACAAGGGTGTATCAACCGTTTGAGGCACTAGAAAAAAAAAAACCATGATGCAACTCTGGGCTTGATTTCCAGTGACTTGGAAAAAAGCCCAGTATGCACTAACCTTGAAGAGTATATGCCAAAAATAATTACAAAATTTTAAGTTCCAGTGGCCACAAGATTGCAGGTTCCATACTACTACTTCTGGTAATGGTATCTGCATCAACACAGAGAGCATCCATTTGAGGAAGTACACAGACCATCGTGTTGGCACAACAAAACCCTTTCATTAAGGAGACATCTGGGCCATTAATAGTATGTCTGCTGGGGAAAGCAGCACCTCGCTAGATTGGGTTTCAAACCAAGTTCTGCATGAAGGGCTGAGCAGAAGAGAATCGGCTGCAAGCAGGACAACACAGGCCTGGTGGGTTTTGTTTGCTGTATAGTTAAAGGACCACTGAATGATTAATGAAAGACTGACAGTTTCTTTGTAGAGTGGCAGACAATATTTTGGGGCAAGTCTCTGACTTGGCAGGTTAAGCATAAAAATGCTTACACAGAGCTCTCTCCTGACCTGACTGCTGTTCAAATGACTTTCCTAACTTGCTTCCCAGGACAAAAGCATAAAAATGTAAGACACTCTTTAGAAGAAATAAGCCCAACAAAATCTTAGTTTGCCAACAGAACATCTGGCACATTAATATGGGCAATAACACTAGGACCATGTAGTCATCTTCACTTACCACCTTGTTAGCAGCTACAGGCACATCTTCAGCAAGATCCCCCTCAAAGTAATTCTACTTCCACCAAAAACAGCAGGATCCTTTGCTCTCCTCAAACTCTCCCCTGCACCCTCCAGGCTCTTCCTAGGCACAGAGTTGCCATCACAAACAGGAATGGCAAGTGGCTCTTAAGGAACTGAACAAGAAATCTTCCTTTGTAGTGTAAATCAGGTAGAAGAACAATGCTATACAAGCCTCAGGCTAACAGCTTGAAAAGCCCTGAAGCCCAACATCTGAAGGAAGTTTTAAATATTATTTAAGCCCTGGACACATAATTAAAACCAGAGGATGGCCACCATTTGATGGCAAGACCATCTCACCTGTTTCTACATTCATGATAAGAATATTAACAGAACACACAAAAAACCCCAAATGTAGGGGAGTAGGACAGGTCCCCTGCAGTAGCCTTTCCCACCTTCAGAGCAGTGACAAAATAACAAGCCACTTAAAGCCTAAAAAACTCTCAAGAAAACAGATCTAGTAAATATAAGATCCTGAACATGGAAAAAACATGGCCCTAGTTCAAGTAGTCATTTAAAAGATGACAAATTTCAGTAGCCAGCATGTTACTATACAAGCGTGATCAGACCGTTTTTAATATACCTCAGACCTTAAACATCAGTAAAGCACAAGTTCAATTTTCCATGCAGGATGACTAGTGCCCACAAGATGCCCAAATACCCCTTTGGCATGAACTCAAGAGACTTTTTAAAAGATGGATCTAATTTTAGCTTTCCACAACCAGGGCCCGCTCCTTATTATCAGGCTTGTCTCTTACCTCGGCTGGGATGCAGCCTAAGCAAGGCTGAACCTCCATGACCCCCTTCCCTTTCCTTTCCTTCCCTGTTGTAAAAAGGTCTAAAACTGCCAGTGATTCCCACAAGATTGGACGTGTAATCACTCCAGATCACAGTCTGATATGAATTTATAAAGTGCTGACTTCTTCATGCTGTACTGGGTGTCTGTACCCAGGTGCTGGTGAGGGGCTGCAGGGGTCTCAGGGGCCTCTGAGGAGAAATGAGGGGCTGCCCGTGCCGGTTCCAGCCGGTTCCACAACGGGCACTCAGCAGGATCTGGTTGAGCCCAGCAGAGAAGCTGGTGGTGCCTCTGTGAAAATGCAGCTAAGAAAGGGCAAAACACAGCGGGGCAGAAAGGGAAAAGGTGAGAGAACAGGCCTGCGCTGAGGCCTGAGAGAAAGGCGGGAAGGAGCAGATTCCCCAGCAGCCCCTGGGGAGACAGGCTGGAGCCAGTTCTGACAGGAACTGCAGCCCACAGAGAGCCCACACTGGAGTAGGGGAGAAGGGTGAGCAGGGGAAAGGAGTGGTATAAAGGAAATGGTACATACTGACTGCAGCCCCTCCATACCCCCATGCTGCTCCTGGGGAGGTAGAGGAATCAGGAAGGAAGGAGTGAAGCTGACCCTGGGAAAGGGCATGGGCACAGTTGGTTTAGTTCTTGCCTTTTTTTCTCCTCATCCAATGCTATTTTAACTGGCAAACATTAGTTTTCTCCAAGTCAAGCCTGTTTTGCCTGTGATGGTATTTGGTAAGCGATCTCCCTGTCTTTATCTTGATCCACAAGCATTTTCATCTTATTTTCTCTCCCCAACCTGTTGAGGATGAGGAGTGGGAGAGGAGTCAGGTGGGCATTTGGCCACCAGGCAAGATCAACCCACCACACACAAAAATGTTTTACTCACCTCAGCACTTTGAAGAATACACTAAAACAGAAGAACACAGCAGAACCAATACATTTCCTTTCCAATAATATGCTTCAGACAGAACATAAAATCTTTGTTTTCTCCAGCTAACTGTAGAATGGCTGACATTTAATCGTACTCTCTAGCAAGAAACAGAGTGCTGTGTTAACATGGCCTGAAGTCTGCAGGACATGCCAGAGCTTCCCCCACTACACAAACACTTTTACCACAAAGTCGTCATGCATGTTGTTTCTAACATGTAAGTTGTTTGGTGCAGTACTGACTACTTCTTCCCAAATCTCTAACAACACTGAAATCCTAACACTGAGTCATTACTTCTGTCATAGACAACTACTGCTAACACGCTTCCTGAGCAACTCCTTCAGTTGTACCTAAAAGTAGGGGAAGAGTAAACCAGAAAGCCCTCAAGAAGCTAGACTGCTGCTGCAAGGGCATGGGATAGTGATATCTGCTCCATCTGAATGCATCCACTCCTGCAGCGGAAGCCAGATCAGTTGCTGCAATTCTCGCACCAGTGAAGCGGACAACAGAGGCTGGTTGCAGATACTCTGCTGCCACAGGCCAACACTTGGCTGCCATTGCCAATCGCCTACTTCCCATTGCCAAAGCTGGTCATAAGCAGATGTCTTCTACTCAATATTCACATTTTACTGTGCCTGTCCATGAAGGACACGAGTGCAGAATTGGTGTCTTAAGGGAGGGAGACCAAAATCGTCATTCCACTCTCCTGGTATCGTAACGGCTCATGCACCCCAATCCTGATACGGAGCTGTTGTGAAACTGCAGTACTGTAAGGACAGGAATGGAGTCAAAGTACCATTATTGCAGCAAAAGGCAAAATAATTACATCATGCAAGTACCTGGACACTGCAATAGTTCTCTGCTGAGAAAAATGCCTTGTCAAGACAGTGATGTGGCAGAGACACCATGACCTTTGTTGTCAGGTTTGAGTCTTGAGCAGCTGCAGATATCCTCTAGCAGCATTTTCATTTGAACTGCAAGTCTTGGAACCAATTAATTTAACTTTGTGATAAAGCATAAAAGCCATCAGTAAGCAGAGTGTGACTTTTTTTTAACAATACAGTTCCTCCTCAAACAATTACCAGGATGCAGTACGTGCAGTTTGTCGGAGAACTGAGCGTCAGCCTGGGTATTACTGCACGTCAGAGCTCCTCCTCGGGAGTCGTATCGAGTGACTTTCCTCCTCGAACACGTCCTAATGAATTCCACTGAAGCCTGCAGGTAAAATCCTTCCCCAAGCATTTTGCCCTGATTGATAGCTTTAGAGCCTTCCTTCACACCACCTCGGCTGCTTTCCAGACCTTTATTTTTCTCCTTTTTGTAAGTGTCTGCAACAGGATGTTGCACTTGGTTTTTTCACTGTACGTTTCTCTTAAAACTGACATCTTTGCATTGTAATGAAGGAACCCCTGGGTATTAGTGACAAATTAGTCACCAGCTAAAGAATATTTTCTTTTCATTTCTATACCAGGTGGAAGATATTAAAACCTCTAGAGGAATTTTGTCTACTCTATTACAATAAATCATCACACAATTTTCTTTTAAAGTGACTTAATTTTACTACCTTTAAAACTTCACCACAAATAAAGAATCCCACAACTGTGTTAATGTAAGATTAAAATAGTCTGTTGAGCTTGATCAGGCAGATGTTATCATAAGGAATGTGCATTTAATTTTATTTTGAAATGTAATGTAATTTTACTCTTAAATTTTAAATATTCTTTTTAAAATAACCAATTATTCACAAGAACAAAACCACATACCTACCATGGGTAGAATTATCATTTTCAAAAGGTTAGCAAAAAAAATTTTCCCTCCTTTCTTTAATTATCTAACTTAATAGGGAACAGTATTTTAAAAATCTGCATAAGATACCACACAGTCTCTAAGAAAAGGAAGTCTTGCACTGACTATTCTTTGTTGAAGAACTTGTAAAGTAGCAGCCAAAGTAGAAGAAACAAACCCCCCAAAATAAAAGCTTAAGTAATCTGCTGAAGTCCCAAGCCACTGAAATACAGCAAAAACATTCAGTGAAGGCAGAGCTTTGCATTTTTCCCTTTTTTTTTTTCTAGAAAGCGGTCAGTAATATTTTGATAGTACTATGTTACTAAGAAGTTGATACTTATAATGTTAACTCCACAACTGTGTCACTTAGTTTCTACTTTATAAGACACACAAAAACTTCTACAGTTTATAATTAATACTAAACACTACACAAGTGGCTTATGGCTTCTGATTAAACGGCTTAATATACAATTATGTGGTCATAATCATCAATTAAATTAATTTTCCATGTTATAACAGGCCCGTTAAGTAACCCAGACAGTGAAAGAATTCATTTTACAACTGAAAGTAACACTAGGACTAAGACAGAAATTTAGGAGTCCTACTCCCACTCTCCAAGGGAGGACAGGACAGCGTCTATCAATAAATCCAGTACATGAAGTCTACATCCAATTGTTTCTTCCTCTATCTGCCAAGGAAAAATTGAGGAGCGGAAGATCAATTAAAAAGCAGAAATGTAAAACCAAAGCGTTAAACGTGACTAGATATTTAAGACCCCACAGTGTTTCTTACAAGCACCGTGCATCACTCCCCCGCTTCCCCCAGAGGAGTTGCAGCTCCGATAATTACTTTCTGTCTGCTCATGAAGTTCAAGTTCAAAACAATATTCATTTTCCACTTCCTGTCCTAAACCAGAGCACAGTGCTGCTGTGCATCATAAAGCAACCATCCTGCTCAACCACAGACACAGTTAAACCGCTGTTGTGATTGAATAATCCTGATTTGTAGCAGGGGCGACTGGGGGAAGGAGAATCGCACACCAGTGTCCGACATCAATGCATCTGATTGTTAGCAGCAGCATCCTTTATTACTTTCAATTAGAAAGCGAGCGTTTGTCTCCATCGCCCCCTCTACTTTGCAGGGGGGCATAAGAAGTGTTTCAAAACTAATCTAGCCCAGAAGTTTTGCTGCATTGTGAATATTTTACAGAAGACTCAGTTGCCTTCCTTAGTCCCCCCCCTCCCCATCCATTTCTCTTCCCCAAATTATATTCATCTGCTGCAGTGAACAGGAAGGATGCTTGCCAAACAAACTAAATTAAATCATACACAATAGTCAGAATATGCTTTCTTTTGAACCACAACTTAAAATTTTCAGGTGTGGAGATATTGGAGAGGGCAAAGTTATTTTAAGGAGAGACAGCAAAGGTCTGTCAAAGATTTCATACAGAAGATCTGTTATACTGCCTTGTACAGACTTACAAACACTTACAGCATTGCTGAACGATTACGTATTTTAGGTCAGAGACCTAAGCCTGCCTCTTATTCAGAGACAACTGAATTTTATTAAAAACAAGATTCCTCTAAAGTAGATATTTAGACTACAGGCTACCAAGGCTAAACAGAATGAGGACCTTTATTTTATTTCAACAAATAAAAAGAAAATTGGTGCCTGCCTTACTTTCCTGCTACGCACACGACTCCACCAACACACTTGAGAGTATTAGGTCAGAGGAGACGTTAAACCAGGCGCTAAGTCACATCACTGCAAAGGTCTTTCAGTGCAGGAGGTTACATCCACTGTGACTGCAGCGGCTGCGGTACCTCCCTCTCGGGGACCTGTACTGGCTTCCCACCCGATTGGGATTTGTTAGCTTTTGCTAACTGCTGCTGAAAACCTTTGCCGAGTTGCAAATAAGGCCCATGAACATGGACGGCACAGAAAGACGGCGATCCCCACTCCCGTTTTGCAAAGCTCAGGCACTGAAGAAGCCAATCGGACTTGCACTGACAGCAGTTACGATATGATTTTTTAATTTTTTTTTAATGCACTTTGCAACAAGTACAGGAGAATTAAAACTGCTCCCTCTCAACACAGGGCCAACCCTTATTTGAGTGAAATGATTGGGAACTGCAGTGGCAGCAGGACTGGATCTAATGTATTTACCCACAGTTAAACACAATGAAGGAGAAAATTTATGTGTTTTGCTAAAGCACAAAGGCTGACTTACTCCCAGCTCTGTATCTCAGTGGAGAGGAGTAGTGACAACGTAGCACTTACCAAGGGTAAGCTAGCAAAAACATGCTTTTATAAATTAAAACAACAAAGTTAGCCTATTAAATAAAAGGGAAAATTTGGACGTAGCCAATATAACATTCAACTATTTTACTTATAAAAATGTAATTTCATAAAAAATGGTGTATTTTAGTTTGTTAAAGGGTGGAAAAACAATTTCTTTTTTCCAAATAAAAAGTATTGCTCAATTCTAAACATGATTGACTTGTTTCAGCCACAGAAATTGGAAAAAGATAAATTTGCATACTTTACAAAACTGAACTACACATTGGCAACACTTACGAAAAGTATTTTGTAAATATAGTTTGATTTGACTTACCATCAAGGAATTGTCAGATAGTTAAACTCCAAAGATGGCAATTTAGCATAGAAGACCAGTCGCAAGGGGAATCAAAACTGGTGATACAGATCTATATTCAAAACCCATCAGAGTTATTTCAAAGTAGCCGTAGGACAATTACACGGCAAAAAGCCGAATCAAATGTGTCATCAAAAGACACAATTTGCAATAGATGCAAAACTTGACTTTAAAACAGCTGATGGGCCTCTCTGCATGATGCACAGACCAAGCTGTAAATAATAGGGGCCCTCACACTGCTTTGCTTACTCAACCTATTTAAAAAACAACCCCAAAAAAAAGAAATCAGATGCCTACCCCACTTTCCCCTCACTGTTTCTTGTGGGTGCCTGAGTAATCCTAGAGGCATTTCCAGTTTTTAAGGCATTTGCTGAGTTTAAGAAATTTTCCCCACGTCCCCTTGTCTTTGTTTGGAAGTACCAGGCTTTCCTACTCTGGGTGAAGTCTTTCTTTCCAGCATAGAGAGGCGTCAACTCCCTGTGCATTAACTAGTTACTATCTGGGCTGACTAGTATTAAATTGCTTTTTTTATTCAGGGTATTTAACCGGGCTGTCTTCCTTCTCAAAAGCAGGGATGGCAAATAAGAATTCCTGCATCACGAGACTGAACACCTAGAGTTAGGCACCAAGCAGCATAAAATTACCCATTTTCCTAAACCTTCCTGCACATCTAAGAAGGGAACATTAAATCTAGACCTTCTTTAATTACTGCAACCCAGAAAAGCAGAAGCCCACTGCTAGGAATGAGCAGCACAGAGGAATTCTCTGCAAAGTGACTTGGCTCTGGCCAGACTTGCAGTCTGTAGCGCTGGTTTATTTAAAAACATTCCCAAAGAAATCTATTATTGCTGAAATAATTCAAGACTTCCATTTCCCTGAATTATTAAGTGGTGTTGCAGCAAAGGCAAGTTGAGGTTCTACCATGCATCAATTTCCTCTCCAAAAAGCAGAGGGGAGATGAATGACACCGGCATTTCATGCAGCACTCACGCAAAGACACGGACATGAAGAAATCTCAGGTTTGTAACCAAATACTTTAAACCTTCATTTCCTTAAGAGGAAACCAGCTGGGAATAAGTTAGAAATGGGCGATCATCAAGGAAGTTTCTAACATCTGAAAAACAAACTTCAATCAATTTCTACCAGTCTCTGTCCATCAATAACAAACCCTTCACCTGCTTTTCAAATTGCTCAGGCCCAAATCATATCCAGGCTCTCCCGGCCTCGATCCCATTTTCACTCTTTGTATTCAAACCTGGCAGCAAGAGCAGAAACCCCCCCAGCACTCTTTCAAACAACAAAATCCCACACCCCAACGAAACACGCACTCTGCTTCTATAAAAAAAAAGTCAGTCAACAAATAGGCACAAATTTCACAATGGCTGAGGTCATTCCCTTTAAGTCATTAGGGTTTGTGGGTGAGTTTTCCTGGTGGTTTTAACATTGGTTTCTGTGATTGCAGTTATGCTTATTTATGCATTTAAGGCGTATGATCTAATACACTTAGGTTTAACTACTTCATTCTTTTGACATTCCTTCCAAATTATAAAAAGGATTCTTGGTGTTTTCACTGCCTTGGTAAAGAAACAAAATTGCTGTCTACATAATTTCTTAAAAATACAGAACAGAGTAAGTACTTGTTGAAAATAATTCAAAGAAAAAGCCCTACACCAGACATCCCTCCCCTCCACGTAACACTTATTTTTATTCTCCCTCTCCCTTTCTGAGGGAATCTACTACTTTTTAGAAATAGCTGTTTCGCTGGCTTTTTAAAAACAATATCTAGGCCCTCAGTGTACTTCAGTTACAACTTATAATCAACACAGAAGTTGAGTTTATTTTTTTTAAGTCCCTTCTATTTTTACTGTTAAGTTTTTTTAAAACTGCACATTTGCGGTATGCTTCATTCACATTGCATCTTCCACAGCCACTTTGATCTCTCCAGCAATGCTCATTTTATTCAAGGCCTTTTGGTTATTATCTACCAAGGCTCCTTGCTTGAAAAAAAGGTCACAGAAGTCCAATTTCTATTTTTTTTTCTTAACAAAAATTTAAATTACCTTCTCCCTCCATAGCAAAGAAGAAGCCCAAACAGCCCCCACCATCCATATGGGGCTGGAGAAATTCACCAAGTCGCCAGAAACATTCAGAAACCTTTCCAAGAAGCTCAAATAAAAAATTAAATTGTGTATATGTGTGTGCACACCCCTCCCTCAACACTGTGTGCTGTGCACGGCTATTAGCTGGTATACAGAAATCACATTAGAACGTTTTAAGTAACCTTGTCAAACTTGAGGCCGTGGTTACTTCCATACAAGGTATTTCCAGTGTCCCTGATAGTTTCATATATCCAAAAATGCTTCTATTCAACAGGAGAAAGAGTGGACAGCACCCTGCAAGCACTGCCACAAAAGAAGGGCCCACTCCTGCCCTGTCCCTGCAGACAGAGGTGCCACCTCTCCTCCAGAGTCTCAGCTCAGCATCCCCACCAGGTACAGCTGTTTCGAGTCCAACTGTGACCCAGCCACACCAACGAAACATTATTCGCTGGCACACAAAACACTCTGACCTTCCCAAGCCATCGCACCCCCAACTCCCCAATTCGGTAAAATACCAGGATTTACAGCTACGCACTTTGTGGGCACCACAACAACATCCCAGGCTCCCCTCTCCCCTGCTGCTCCTCCCTTTCCAAGCCGCTTTTTCTAATCGAACCTCAACTAAAACAATCCTCCACAAACTACAACAAACCCTCCTTAAAATTCCCCATAAACCTTACCGCAGCCCTGCAGCAGACTTCTGGCTTTCCACAGAGCCTCTGTACATAAACACGAGGGAAAATGCCTTAGCACGGCACTAATGAAGCCTTTCCCGGACACAGCCGGGGTGACAAACAGAATGAGAGCAAAGCCAAGATGCCATCTCGACTTCAGGCTAACAACCTCTTCTGACCTCTGGCAGCTCCCACACACTATTAAACAAAAACTATTCTCTCCATGTTAATGAACCATGTACAATCTAACAGATAACGCTGATGCTAAATAAACATGTTTATATACGTGACTCCTAAGGCCGGGAATTAAGCGGCCGCAGACAAATAATTTTAAATGGGAAGGATTATGCCCATGTAATCTTTCTCCTCTCATTTTACACACCTTTAAAATAATTCACATCATAATTGAAGCCCAAGTAGAAAAACTGAGTGAAAAGAGGTTTGACCATTTTAAATTAAATATTCACTCCATGACACACTCACTGGAACCATCTACGCAGTGACCACTATTTTGGATCCAGCTTCCCTCTCACACCTCTTGCAGCTGTACATCAAGAGCAACTGAGAGGCTTGCCGAAGAAGGGAAGTGGATCGGGTTTTGTATGCCACGATTGAAAAATACTTTGCAAGATGACTGCAGAGTCCTAAATCCCTATTCCCGCTTTCTCCACTCTCCTGCCTCAGTGCTCTGAGAGCACCAACTCTACCTGCCAATGGCAACATCTCCAGGCCCCAAATGACCCAAGGAGATGAGCAATTATTTGCATCCTAATTGAGGGGCTTATCCTCACCTGATTAAAACAAGGTGTTTGTTAAACATCATTACTTGAGTTAAGATCTGCAAATAAAGATGAAGTATTGTTTTAAGAATTAGACTGCCATGAACAATAGGTTTCCGATGACACCTCTTAAACAGTCCCAAGTAGGATGGTCTT
>NW_010232863.1:0-2598 GCF_000690775.1 Eurypyga helias | reverse complement strand
GAAAGAGATTTGCCAAGTTCTACCTGTTTATATCAAAGTGAACATTGTGCCAAGAGGTTTGAGTAGTTCTACCTTTTTCCTTTTAACAGTAAATATAACCTTAAAAAAAAAAAAAATCTTGTACTTTCCCTAAATTCAGCCACTGAAAAACTGTATCTAAACCCTGGATGGCTTTACTTCTGTATATGCCATTCTTCATAGCTCTGAACATATTTTTTGTTCCTTCTTAGTTTTTCTGCCCCATGTAGCACAATATGAAATTTAATGACAGGAACCTGATTGTTAGTCCAAGAGACTACACCACATACTAACCAAGTTTATACCGCTGTTGCTCCGAAAAACACACGTGCATACAGTAACTATACACTGCAAACATCCGTACAAAACTTCTCTACTTGATCTACCAAATGACCCCTCCACTTACAGGATATATTTAAAATCTTCATATTAAAATTGCAGCGTTTCATGGGTTTATGAAAGGATTTGAATTTGCAACTTCATTTAACAGTTTGTCCCTAATAAAATTGACTCCAGCCAGGCAAAATCAATTCAAAAATATTTTCTTAGCATTCTAGCAACTCCTGCTAGTTTTCACAAAATTTTAAAAGCATTTTTCACTGCACAAGTAATCTTAACAATCATTTCCACAGATTAAGTCTAACAACCTGTGAATTTATTGCAGAAGGAATTTACTGCAAGGAATAATTAGTCTTCAGCACTGTTCTTGCTTGTTCTGCAGTTGAAGACACCTTAAAACCATCTGGTTACTGCAAGATTTGGCACAGAAGAAACAAAACTTACTGAAAAGAATTATAGCTGATTTCAGAATAGCTGTTTTACTATTGCACATCATAAATAACAGTTGGGAAGACAGCAGAAAATTACTAACTTTAATTGTTTTCTTTGTCAGCAGTGTGTACACTGACATACAAATACAGCCACACCAACTTCGGTACACGCCTTACAGGCTTGAAGTTAAACATGCAACTCAACATGCAGGATTAATAGTTAAATTATTACATCTCAGAAAAATCTGTCATACCGACCAGCTACGCACAACACCATGACAATGCACAACAAGGTTCTTTAAGCCATATTCCGAGATTGAGTTCTCCGACGAATATCTGAGTTTAATTCCTTTGTATAATCAGGGCGTATCCACACACATCGTGTAGCTGTATATGGGACTTATTGTTGGAGGGGGAATTATCAACAGCATTTTTATTTCTCCCTAATGAAGCCTTTCTCATGAAATTTAAGACTGCCAAGGTTCTGCAATATTTGAAACAGGAGCCCATTTCAAACATTTCAACCAAATAATGGTGATAAGATTAGTGAGTCATGGGAATCAAGCCTCTAAGTAGTATTTTAAAAGAAAATGAGCTGAGGGGAGAGGGCTAAACAAAGCAAAGCAAAACAAATCGATGAGCCTAAAACTAAAAGAATACACAGCTTGTTATTTAGCCAAATGTTTTGACCTATTGGTGGGGGAGTAGAAGAGACACGAGAGTTGTGTGGACAATATGACTCAGTAACGTCACAATTTAATTCTGCACCACACACTGCTCCTTCGTTTTTATTTTTCATCAAGAGATGTAGGTTAGAATAATTAAATCGAGTTATCAGCTGCTGTGCCATTTCAAGTGAATTTTCAAAACATGCTTCAAAAGTTTCTGGAATGTTTCCAAAGCTGCGAGCACTGATTATTTTCAAGGCGTTTGTACTGCAAGTCTTTCCTACTTGCATGTGTAACATTTGAGGCCACATGATGCCTTGAATGTAGACGTAAAAATTCAGGTTAGTTTAAGAATTCAAATGGTTTATTCATGTCAAAACCGAGGAAGAGAAACAATTTATCCTGTATGTGGCAACAAATAACACAAAACAATGCAACGCTGAATGTATGAAACAATCCAAGAAACCTTAATTTAGCCATAGAACAGCTAGTTTAAATACATGCCATCTTTAGAGGACCAGAGCGCCCTAATACTTATAGATGTAGACAGGCAGAAAGGATTTAGACATGCTTTCTCGGTATACTGGGAGAGAGAAACCCTTCTACGGATGGCATCACAGAGCTAGGAAATGCTCAATAAATTAGTGAAGTCCTGGAGAAGGATTAAATAATAAACCATTCCCACCGCTGCCTTTAACGGCACTAAGGGATACGTGAATTTGATACTACGCTGAACAAAATTTCTGTTAATAAATTTGACATAGACCAATAAACTGTTTATTAGCTAACTGTATGTATTTTAACAATTACAATTTTATATAACAATGTATCATTATTTGAAATGTCTGAAAACCAGTAGTTTTATACCATTAATAATTTCCTTTAGAGGCCATTCACTGGGCTCAAGCATAATTTAACACTCAGAGAAGTTTACTTAAACCGCATAAATCACACCACAAGTTCTCCTCGTAAGCAACCGCGAAGAAGAGCATTAACTCATTTTATTTAAAGGCGCGTTTCAGGTTTTAAAGCAATTACCACACGAAGCCAGTCGTAAGGTAAAATCAACCGCCGCGCTGCGCATCAATGAACTACCTCGGTTAATGCTTGGCTGCAACTCCGCAGGCAGGACCCCAAGGCGC
>NW_010232862.1:5851-6176 GCF_000690775.1 Eurypyga helias | reverse complement strand
TGTTAAACAGTACAGGTCCCAGTACAGACAATGGAGCTCAAATAAAAATAAATGGAGGACATGCCAACTCAGAATCACTCCTATTACAAGGTGGCAGCACAGCAAGACAAAGGCCATCACTTTTTGTTTAGCCTTGAGAAGAGGAGGCTGAGAGGAGACCTGATCACTGCCTACAACTACCTGAAAGGAGGTTGTGCAGAAGTGAGTGTTGGTCTCTTCTCCCTAATGACAGATTGTCGGACGAGGGGGAATGGACTCAAGCTGCGCCAGGGGAGGTTTAGATTGGACGTAAGGAAGAAGTTCTTCACCAAAACAGTTATCACAC
>NW_010232862.1:4077-5833 GCF_000690775.1 Eurypyga helias | reverse complement strand
CACCATCCCTGGATGTGTTTAAGAGACGGGTGGATGAGGTGCTGAGAGATATGGTTTAGTGGTGGACAGATACAGTTGGACTGGATGATCTCTAAGGTCTTTTCCAACCTAGTGATTCTATGATCACAATATGAAAAAAATATTTCCTAAGTATTACTTTTCTAACCTCCAAGTCTGGTGATCACTTCATAGAAATGATGTTAAAGAGAGAGAAAGATCCAATGCTGACCTTGACCAGATCAGCATTGCAACCTTATAAAGAGGCTGAAGAACATACTCACAACTCCTTCCAAGGGGAAGTATTTTAGTAATCAAAAGATGATCTATAGATGAAACATTTACTTCAACATAATTTTTTACAAACTAGTAAACTGAGTGATGCTTTGTATAAATTTTAAAAGCTGTTCTTAGACAACCGCAGACATGTATCAGTTGGTACAGTATTTTGCGGTTATTGTTGTTTGATGCAAACATGGCTTTCAAACTGATAGTTGCTTTAGGCATTACAGGTTTGAAGTCCATGTCTTGCACAAGAAGAGTAAGGTTTCACCAGTAACATGCACTTTTCATGCTGGTTTACTATTTCTACAGGCACCTGAAGTGTCTTGTTTTGGAAACTGCTATTCTGAAATTCTGAGTCCTATTGATTTTAGAAAAGCTTTAGGTTTTCCTTCCACTCCCTCTCCTTCCACAGAACATCCTCAAAAAAACTATCCGTGTTTCAATGACACATTTTTGGCTGCAACAGCCTCAGAAACCTTACAAGGCTGTCAGGATATACCTACTCTTGGCTGTGTAAAATCAGTCATCTGATCTAAATTTAAATACAGTACATTAAGTAGTACATACTTGTCATTACATTTCTATATTTCCTTCTTTTTTTCCTGAGTTCTAATTAGAACAGCTTGTTATATTTTTCACGTACATTTCTACAATTCTACATAAAATCAACCCTTCTGACCCAAGGTAGACCCAAGAGACAGTTCAGTAAAGGCTAGATAAATCTCGAAATGCATAAAGCTTATTATTAATGCTTGCCTTAGCAGTACTGGCCTCCACAAGTGTTGTAATAACTCAGTGACAGACTTCTTCATGGCCTGTAGACTTTGATAACTTCTATTCTCCACTACATATAATAAATACAGTTTTTTCAACTGGTTCTATGCTCACTTGTGCATTAAGTCCAGAGTACAAGATGAACTATCCTGTTACGCTGATTAGACTGGATACTAATGACCGCTTTTAGAATTATTTGGTACTTATAATAATGAAAGATTTTTAATATTTTTTTTTAGAATATAAACATATCAATTAAATATAAATGGGTAAAATATTTCTACAATGCCATCTCTTTCAAACATTCCATGATTTTCTTGGAAAAAAAGTCACAAAATGGAAACCACATGCTAAAGAAAGAAAGGACACAGACGATAAAAGAGCAGGAAATTCGAGTAGGTAAAAAGATGCAGTCAGTAACATGAAGTAAGCCAATTACAAAACTGTATTGGACATGAAAGAGCTAAGAGAAAATTAACTGAAACATAGCTTAGATTTTAATAACTTGTTGAAACTATTTTCTCATTGCCATTGCTCTAAGTCGAACCTAAACTGAACCAAAGCTTTTCTTCTCCCTTCCACCCCATTTATAGATTACCTCTGGTCCAAGGTATATTTCATTTTGCACCATCATTTCTCTAGAGATACTCAGAATCATAGAATCACAGAATGGTTTGGGTTGGAAGGGACCTTAAAGATC
>NW_010232862.1:2351-3755 GCF_000690775.1 Eurypyga helias | reverse complement strand
TCTCTCAGCCTGTCCCCATAGCAGAGGGGCCCCAGCCCTCTGAGCATCTTTGTGGCCTTGTCTGGACTCGCTCCAACCGGTCTATATCCTTCACATACTTTCTATCAAGTTGCTTCATTAATCTCCCACTGAAGTGAGTTTTCTTCAACTTCTTTACAGTCTCACTTTGCTAACTCTTTGTATCTATAACCTAAAGAAAGTTTCTCATGTAAAATATGATCTTGGTTCATACAGCTCCTGCTCCAGCTGATTAAACCCAAGTCAGAACTATTCGTTTTGATTCCCTTGTTTTGTGACCACATTAAAAGTCAACCTACTGCTGCCGTGTTGGAAAGAATTTATAATTCTCTTGCTTCTTTAGTTTCATGGATAATATTCTCCACATAATTCATTAAAAGGAGATGAAAAGTGACAAAGATGACATTTCCAAAATACAAAACCAAGACTAGCAAAATGCTTGAATGACAAATGCTTTACAGGTAAGATGTTCTAAGTAATCTCATATCATAATTTACTACTAATTAATTCAAAATTAATAAAATGCACCATAGATATTCACAATTATAGCATATTTATATTCAAGTAATTATTTCAGGATTGCTTAAGTAGATAAGCATTAAAGAAATAAGAACTGGTATTCTTCAGTATTGTATATGAAGAAGACTGACATTAAAAATACATACAGTGGAGAACATTTTTTGTTAATTACACTGTGGATAAGCACAACTAATTGGCTTAATTGATTGTTGCGTAGGAATGCTTTCTCAAAATCACTGTTATGTAGACTTTTTTTTCATTACATAAATTTTAGAATCATCACAGTGTAATTTAATCTCTTTTTTTTCAGTTATATCTTACATGCACTCCCCCCCTCGATTCAGAGGTTAGAAATGCTAAGGACCCTAACACTGCTAACACAGTTCTTAAAGAAAAGGATACGCATTACCTTTATTAAGCTGGACGTTGGGAAAACACCAATCTTTAACAGAGGGATAAATATGCTTAGATCAATAGCCAGGAACTGAAGTATTCCAATTTATTAAGATTTCTAAATGTTGCCTATACTGGCACTAGCAGAAACCATATAGATAAATATGGGAAACTATACTGTGTATCATGAGGTTTACTAGAATTGCATTTCTTATGGTATTTCTGTTTGAAAGCTGTTAGGAGATGCAGTTATAATGGAAAAAGAACATTTAATAGACCCTTAACTAGAAACCAATTCTTCATCCATGTTTACTACAAAAAGCTAATGCTTAGTGTGAGGAATCACAGCATCCCTGTTTCATTAGTCCTTACGTGTTGAAGCCCTACGGTAGTGTAACAGAGAACTTTATTATAGAAAAGAATTACTACAAATTGCTATTTTTCCAGATCTGCAGCTTAAATAATCAGACTTCC
>NW_010232862.1:0-2332 GCF_000690775.1 Eurypyga helias | reverse complement strand
AATGCTATGAACTCAGGGGTGGGTCACTTTGAAAACATCTGTTTTCAGGGAACACTGAAAAATTCTTCACCATGCCACTCAGAATGCTTTCCACTTCTCATCTGCATGCATTTTCTATGCTACTGTGTGCTGTGTGATACAGAAGAGATAAGAACTTCCGTTACAGACTCAAAATGGCAGGGTAGTATTCTAGATCATATAGTTATGTATTTCCACTGCTGTAAGGTCTTGTAGGCCTCAAATGTACATGATGAAGCCATTGACCATCTACAGTTAAGTTTCTTCCACCAATTAAAGTATTAGATAGTGCTGAAAAAAAACCAAAACTTTTTTTTCTTTCTCAAGACACCAAAACGAAGCAGAATAGTTTTTAAATTATTATTTTATTTTAATTCTTATGAGTTCCAAGTAACGGTTGTAATTCAAGAGACCTCCGTTTTTATTTGCAAGTGTTCTGCAGACTGAATAATCTGAGCAATTGACCAACAACTGACTGCTAGAGTTAAAATTATGAATAGCAAGCCCAGAATTCTGATGAGGAAAACTTTATACTCAACAATTCTCTGTCTAAAAAGGACATATAAAAAAATCATATTCTATTTTTACAAAGTTGATTGATTTTTTGATTCACATTGATTACTCTTTCAAGTACTGGATTATTTACTTCCTTAGCAAAAGAGAAGGTGATTGGGTTTTGGGAGAGACTCCTAAGTGTCTTTGTAAACATCTCCTTAATAAATTAAATGAAAAAAAAAAAATTCAAAACATCCCTTAAGAGGTTTCATAGGTTTCTTTGTTGATTCTATATAATTTTCAGAGATTGTTGTGTAACCTGATACAGTCTAAAACACTAAGGAAGAATCAAGACCATGCCATTACGATCTTTGTAGTTTGTTCTGTAAGGGGGCTATAATCTTCATATATATGTTCCCCTTCACACCTACACTCTTCTGGCTGGTAAAAAGGTTGAAATAATCACTTTCTGTTTTTCTCTTTGTAAAAGTCATGTTTGTATATGACATAAGTACTAATAATACGTACAAGGCATACTGGCATGAAGTATGCCATGAAAAAAGATACAGTAAGTAATATTGTTGTGTAACTTCATTAGAAACAGAAATTCTAACACCCTATTACCAATTCAAATTAGCAGAAAGCTGCATTCCCTGAGGGAGAGAAAGTATAATTCATGCAGTATAATGTCCATTCCAAACTGAAATTTCCAATACTGGAAATCTGCATTTTGATACTGTACATACTCTTTCCAAGAGTAATTATCACCGAAGTGCAATATGTAATATGTGTCCAAAAGGACATAATCATGTAAATTATAATAGTAAGTAGCCTCTTCGAAGTTCCATCTTGAATTTGCCTCAGTCTTCACTGGCAAGTGCTCAAGCTACACTGCCCATGTCGCAGATGGCAAAGGCGGGACCTGGGAGAATGGAGAACTGCCCACTGGAGGAGACAACCAGGTTTGACACCATCTAAGGAACCAGAAGGTGCACAAGTCCATCAGACTTGACGAGATGCATCCATGGATCCTGAGGGAACTGGTGAATGAAGTTGCTAAGCATCATATTTGAGAAGTCATGGTGGTCTGGTGAAGTTCCCACTGACTGGAAAAGGGGAAACGTAACCCCCATTTCTAAAAAGGGAAATATGGAAGAACCAGGGAAATGAAGGCCAGGCAGCCCCACCTCTGCGTCCAGCAAGATCCTGGAGCAGATCCTCCTGGAAACTATGCTAAGGCACGTGGAAAACAAGGAGGTAATTGATGACAGCCAACATGGCTTCACCAATGTCAGATCATGCCTGACAAATTTGGTGGCCTTCTACAACGGGTTACAGTGTCAGGATAAGGAAAGAGCAACTGATGTCATCACCCTGGAGTTATGCAAAGCAGTTGACACTGCCCTGCATGACAACCTCGTCTCTAAATTGGAGACATAGATTTGGTAGATGGACAACTCGGTGGATAAGGAATTGGATGGATGGTCACATTTAAAGAGTTGCAGTCAGCTGCTCGACGAGTAACGTTCCTGAGGGGCCAGTACTGGGACCAGCGCTGTTCAACAGCTTTGTAGGTGACATGGATGATGGCATCGAGTGCACCCTCAGCAAGTTTGCCAATGACACCAAGCTGTGTGGTGTGGTCGACACGCTGGAGGGAAGGGATGCCATCCAGAGGGACCTGGACAGGCTGGAGAGGTGGGCCACTGCCAACCTCATGGAGTTCAACAAGGCCAAGTGCAAGGTCATGCACCTGGGTTGGGGCAGTCCCAAGAACATATTAAACTTGGCGGCAGAATGTATTGAGAGCAGCCCTGAG
>NW_010232861.1:8130-10024 GCF_000690775.1 Eurypyga helias | reverse complement strand
GGGGGTTAACGCTGCCGCTGCGGACCTGCCCGCCCCCTCCTCCCCCCGTGCGCGTGGGCGAGGGGCACCCAGGTCGTGTCTGCAGAAGCCGGGGCACACCCCGGGGACAAGGGGCAAAAGCAGCCGCTGTGAACTCAGGCTTAAGGGAAGGAAGAATATGGAAACTACGTGATTCCCTGCATATGTAAATTACCTGAATATTTGGAATATTTAAACGAGATGATCCCTCGAATATGTCACACCCCCTTGAATGTCTGGAATATCTGAAGGACATGAATCCCTTGCTTGTGTGAAAAGAACATTTTGTCTGGGATGTCCCAGGCGGATGGGGCAGTCTGTACACTCGGAGCACCTCAGCCAGTGAGGAAATGAGGAGGGGCTCTTGCAGTGGGGAGAAGTCGGATAAAAGGGGGCTGTGTCGCCCTGTAGGTTGAGGGACCCCCCCAGAAATATGTCCCGGGGACTCTCCCTTTATTCCAATAAAGTTTTATTGCTATTTTTTACAGGACTCCTCTGTCCCCTCCGTGAACACTGACTCCTGGGAGCGTGATTTTCCGTACAGTTACAATTTCCAATTTTCGGTGTCACTGGGTTTCCCATCCCCGCCTGCTTGCATACCTGTCCACCGATCTGGGAGAGAAAGGTGCAATCATGGGGATGTTCGCGTGCAATTAGCGCACTCCTGTGTTTTCCCACCCCCTCCTGGGCTGTATTTCCTCTCTGCCACCAGCCTGCCTTGGTCAGCTCCCGCCCTTGGAGGGATTTCGGCAGCGGCTACAGCCATGAAGGTCTGTGGGTACCCTGCAAGGCAGGGCTGGGGAGAGCTTACAGGTGGGGTGTTTTCCCTGGCAGTGGCACGGAGTTAAGTGCATGTTGAATAAACTGCTTGATGCCTGATTTCAGTGGGAATTAGATTTCTGAATGATTCAGAGACTTTCCCCATTATGTTTTAGTTCATTTTGCAAAATGTGGTTTGCTTGCCGGCCAGGGGTACTAATGTGTGTTGAAAGTGAAAAGTCTTATGCAAGTAAGACTTTTCTGTGAAGCTTCAAAAACCCCGTTAACATTTTCATGGCAATTTCTTCTTTCCATTCCCCACCCCCACACCCCCAAAGAATATTATTTCTTCCCTGCATGAAAAACAAACCTCCAGGAAAATAATACGTTTTAATCTTTTTTTAATCCTTCCCTGTGAAAATACTTCATCTGCAAAATTCTCATCATTGTAACACTGACCTTTGCTTTAAATCCTTGAATGGAAGTAGCATGCAAGCACAAGTTTCATTAATTGATTATCTCTGAGGTTTTGACTACATTGGTGGTCAAATTTGATTTAGAGGACCAGGCAGTTTTAACATGCATGTAAAAAAAATAACAATAATCATGTTTCTGACATAATTTTGGCTTGCTGGAGCTGAAAGAAGGCCGCAGCTCTGAGCATTGTCCTGCAAGACTCTTTTCCTTCTATCTGCACTCCCGTGCTATTACAGAAGATGAAATCAAGTGCAAACTGATTATTAAATGCTCTTCTTGGGCATCTCATTTAGATCTGCCACACTTTGTGGAAGAAACTGAGTCTTTCCAATTGAAAAGATGGTGTACACGCAGTCTACTGACAGTGAAGGTAATGGATATCAAACCTGGTGAAACTGTCAGCTGCTTTGTTTTCATTGGCCACTCCACAGATTTATGGTGCAACCTCCAAACCAAGTTTTTCAAAGTCTATTTCCAAGGAAAAGAGGAAGACTCCAAATGACATTTAGCAATGGAAAATTAACAGTGAAGTCACTTACTAAAATTATGAGTTTAGTACTAAATCAAAAATTCCAATCAGCAACCACCAAGTTCTATTAAACTGAGATGAGCAGGAAGCTCCTGCAGTTCTGGACTTACC
>NW_010232861.1:0-7735 GCF_000690775.1 Eurypyga helias | reverse complement strand
GCTACTCCTGAAGCATGTTTTCAGATGCTAAATTAGCTATCACCAGTGTTCAGAAAAACAAAAAATTTGAGAGCTCCCATTTAATCAGGTCAGTCACTGACCTACGCTCAGGAATATATTTTGTGACGGCTGTTCTGGGGGCCTCAGTTAGATTTTTCCCCTTCTGAACTAATGAACTTGTGTTGACAGCACACACAGCTGATGGAGATCCTGTTCAGATCGATGTGGGAGCCTGGGTGCTTGCACATCCCTCAGTGCACCAGCAGACATGGTCAGGTGGTGAATACCACGGAAGAAAACTGGCATGTTTAGTAGAAACGAAACAATGTTAGAACACCGGGTTCCCACATGGCAGTGAGGTTCCTACTCTCCCACACAGGTCAAGGCACAACAATTGTTACAACCCTCAGTCTCCAGAAACAGCTGCTAATAAGCTAAATGACATAAATTTAATGGTCTTTATGATTACCCAGTGCTCAAAGTGGAGCAAAAAGGCAAATGGCAATATACTGCATTACTCTTAAAAATACACACATCTGCATGCACATACACTCAAAGAACGTGGCACTACATCCTATTTTAAGGCAGAAACTCATGAAAGAGGTCTTACTTGTGAGGATGCCACTCCCAGTCATGAGCAGGTGATCTGTAGCAGCCGTCTTCTAACATGCCAAACCCTTCTTCCAGCATTTACCCCTCCTGCTCCTGGCATTATGTGCAGCTGAAATATTAAAGCCAGTGGTGTTCAAAACATGTTTCCAGTGACGTGTTCGGAAGCGTAGACTGGGCTGGGAGAGCTGATAAGCATACTGAAGAAAGATGACCAGCCGTTGCTCACTTAGGGCTCCTGGCCCCATAAAGACCGTCCATCTCTCACATCTCTCTCCCGTGACAGAGCTGTCACCTTCAAGCATACATGCCAACAGCACAGCGTGGCTAGGGATTAAGAACAGAGCCTGAAGCTAGGTTTATTCTTGGGTTGACTACAGTACAGACTAAGGCTAACCGGTGTGGAAGAGGCAAGTGAGCACCCGCTTTCCATGGCCAGGGCGGAGGAGTGCCCATCCTGGGCGCAGAGTCAAAAGGAATGCTTTCAGTACGGCATTCTTCCTTGAAGGTACAAACAATAGCCAGTGTTTGCAGAGATCTAACAGACACGCTGTACAACTCTGAGCAAGCCTCAAGCACCAAATGCCACAAAAAAAATATATATACACTTACAAGCCCCTCTTGGGTACACTAATACAACATTTCCAAAAATTACTACTGCCAAATATTAAGAAAAAATCCTTTTTACTGTTGGACAGTATTTTCTATTGGTGTCAACTCCCTGCAGTTAGGTACAATTGTTTCCCCCTACCCCATGAAAAAAAATGTCTTGAATCACAAATATTTAGAGTGGAAGACAAGAAGAATCGAAAACACTAGCACCTGCTTTAGATGTAGACCTAACAAATTATTTTAAAACAACACCTGAAAATATCAATAGCACATAACAAAACTGTGTCATTTGCCACGTTAAGCACTTTGCTAAAAGCTGTGTCATCAGCTACATCTGTTCTAGTTAAATTGCCTGACTTCTGGAACCAAGACCCAAAACTGATTGCAAGAGACAGAAAAAGTCACTGTGTTTTATCATGACCAACACTAGGCAGCTGTGCAATTCTGGCAGGGTAAGAGCTGGTCCATAAGGTGATAAAAAGTTACTGTGATAATAGGTGTGCTCCAGTCTGTAGCTGGAAAGAAAAAGCTTTCAAGGGAAATGGAAAGATGCAAAGCTAAAGCTCACTGAAGCCGGAAGCCAAAGTACACAGATACACAGAAGAGAAAGGCACATCTAGCTATGAAGAGAGATGAAAACCAAGCTGCAAGCGACATTCTTGAGCTTTACAGGAGCGAGACTGCAGTAAATACCTAGAAGCACAGCTTAAAACCTCCAAAGGACCTTCACGTATGGCCCTGTGGGCTTGGTTATCAGGTAGGCACAACCTTTAAATACACGCATGTGTACGTACAAATGCACACTTGTGTGCACAGATGTGCACCGTGTGCCTCATGCAGTAGTTAGGGCCACGTATACTTCCACTGCATTGTGACCGCGTGTACGACTGAAGAAATGCTGCATCTGCTTCCGCGGCACGAGGAGCTCATTCACAAGGCTGCGCTCCGAAAGGGCCACGTGAGCAAACGCCTCCCGGAACACAGCCAATGCAGAGTCAAAAGGAGCATCGTCCCTGGTGATCAAATTATTGTCCTGCAAATGTTAATTTGCCCTTGAATGTTTGTGAAAAACATAATAATAAACAAAATGCAAAAGAACCCCGTTCAGGCACTGTCTTGCTGAATGGTGGGATTCCAAGTAAAAACACAGACTCCAGCTTAATCTATAAAGATCAATATGCTTTACTGTAGATAGATCATAGTAACAACCCGAAAGAAAAGTAAAGCAGAGTAACGATGCACCAGTTAGCAAGGAAAGATAAGCAGGAGGGCGATGCACCAGTGATTACTGTAAAGCAAGGCTGTGATTAAGAAAAGGATGCATCACCAATTACCACCTCAAAACCATCATCCTGGTTCACAGTTCAGCCAGGAAGCCCCTCAGCAGCTGGCCCCTGGAGAACTGTGGGAATTGGGAAAGTCCTACATGGTGCGACCACCCATTGGTGAGGCTTCAGAGGTTGGCCCGAGGGTCTCCCGCTTTTATAGCAAGTAACAAACACCTTAAGTTTTTTCGGCACAAACCCTGTGAACTGGCAGAGTGTTATGTTCCCATTATCAATCCCACCTGGAACGCTGGCCGGTTGCCCAGGATGAGACCGAGAATCGGACCACGTCCAGTCGGCACACAGTATGATGTTGTCCACATGTTCATGTTACCATTGCAGAGGTGAGTAAGTAGAGAAGCAGCAGTCAGTCCTGAGCAGTCATCATCTCTTTCACTACAGGGGCTCAAATGCACTTTAAAGCAATCTTGAAAGTATAAAATCCTTCAAAGTATGAAGTGCACAAAAAAACAAGGCACAAAACTACAATCCTATTTCAAAGTTATTAAAAGGAATACTTCCAAGCTTCTGAATCAAACATCTTATCACAAACTACAAATTAAAAAAAACCCCACAAACCACAAGCAATCTGCTCAGTCAGTACCTCTGGTTTTAATCTTCAGTTTTCTAACTGCCTGGTTAAGCCTGCACATTCCAGAAGAGACTTATGTTAGACTTTATTTTTCATTTTAAATGTTCACAAAGGTTAGTTCATCAAAGGCAAAACTTCAACCAGTGTGGGGAATGACTGTGGAAAATGTGTCTCAAAAGCACTAAGTAAAAAATAAAATAAAATAAAAGGAAACCTTGCCTTTCCAAGGTTTGTTTCAAGACTGAAGCATACATAAAGCTGCATTCAGGAAGCCTGTGGCACTTGCCAGGCTGCTTATCCGCCTCCAGAATTTCCTAAAATTATACCTCCAGTTTGAGATGCTCTTTGTTTCCAAAACTATAGGTAGACTTTAAAAGCATACTCAAAAGCAGGTCAGAAGTCTTTTCTTGGCATGATACCCAGGAAACCAAAAATATTGCAGCCAACGTGGAACTACACTTTTACATCCTGCAAGGTTCCAAGTGTTTAGTACATGGTACTGCATTAGCACACAAGGTAACTAACCTGTGCTTGATCTTGAACTTGAATCATTAGCCAGCACTGGCCAGATGGAATAAACTCCTCAAAGCACGGCAGTCCTTGCTACGCTTTAAAAAAGATGTATTCCTGGAATATTTCATGGTATATCATGAAACCAAATAACTAAAGAACAGTGTATTTTAGAACATATGTTACAGCAGCATATACTGACAATGACTTAACAAATACCTGCTCACAGAATCACTTAATAGGTGGAAACCAGTTTGGTGATGAGAACGACAGGACCAATAAAGTCTGAAGACCTGAAACAATCCAGCTACACTTTATACTTACTTGTTGTCCTGGTCCCAGGCAGCGATGAGCTACTCTCCCAAGGCAGACTATAAGGTTTTGTTTCATTCCATCCTACATCACGCTGAGTGGTCACTGTACCCCCAGTACCGGCAGCGCTGGGAGCGGGCCGGGGGGAAGCTTGCAGAGGCTGGACCCCAAAGGTGTGTGGGGGTCACCCTGGAGGTTCCGCGTATTTTTTCTCTCTCAGCAGCGTGGTCTTTGTCCAGACCTTCTTTGTCCGGACCTTCTTTGTCCGGACCTTGTGTGGTGTGATTAGCAGACAGTCAGTGTCTTTTGTCAGGGAAATTGCTCTGGGAAGGGGCAGTTGAAGGTTTTCTTCCCCCCTGCTCTCCACTCCCAGGCTCAGGGTTTTTTCTCCTCAGGGCTTTGGATTTATTTTTGCTTGCTGTCCTGGAACCCAGCTGTGTCCGCCCACGGGTGGTGAGATCCTGTATCATTTGTTCTATTTCTCTGTTCTTTTTATTAACCATTAGCAATAGCATTGTTAGTAACTCCAGAAGTTTCATTTATATAATTAAATAGTTCTTAACTTCTACGATCCTCCTTTGTTTTCTTCTGACCCTTCCTCACTGGGAGTGGGGGGTTGAGTAGTAGAGCGACTGGTGGTGTTCAACTGAACCATGACACTTGTCTACTTCTAGAAAACTTCCAAGAAACATACGGAACTGGAACAGTAGTTTGAAAGCTTATTCTGCTAAAAACAAAAGAAACAGCTCCCAGTTTTGATACTTCATGGAATACCACTGTAAATAAAAGTACCTTTAGTCAGCACTTATTTCAAATAATTTCTGTAACTCTCCTTCTATACAGCTTCCACCTCTTCTCTTCTGTTTAGATGTGAAGTTGGAAAGTGAGAATCAGGAAAAATTTATCTCTGGGAGATATTCTAAGTCAGGACAAGAAGAGGTACAAAGCACAGTCCAGAAAAAGTAACAAACCCGTCTGCTCTGGGCATCAGGAGTGAGCAGGAGGAAAGAACCTGTGGGCTATCAGCATCTTTGAGAGGACCATACACACTTGAGCAACTCTGTACTATTTGATTTACCTGGTCTGCAGCAAACACTTCATCTTCAAAAGGGCTCAAGCAGGACAATTTAGCAAAATGCTTTGTCAAAGTATGACCAATAACCACAATTAGACCTTTATGCATGAAACAGAAACTTCTTTCAAAACACCCAGGAAAGACAAAATTCTGAAAATTAAGATAGTTCTGGGAATAACTATAGAAACTAATGTGGTTTGGCTTACTTGCTTTTAAGGTCAAGTACAGAACTATTTCTGGGTAAAAAGTAATAACATTAGGGTTTCCTTGTGCTTTGTTTCATGGATGCACTTAAAGCACTGAATCCACTGCTGACACTAAAGTGGATAAGTCCTTCATCTGTCAGACCTTGTATAAAAATCAAGCTTATTCCTTGGATCATGTGATGGGCACTGTCAAGAGTGCTGATGGGATGGGTTTAAATGAGATGCCTCTTGCAAGCTGTGCCGCAATTGCGTCGTCTCCTGTCGAATGCTATTTTAAACACACTTGAGCATTTAGCCTCCTGCACTAGACTTCTGTGGAAATACCACCTCCAATATACCAATTGCATAAAAGTCCCATGGAAACATTTCCAATAAAATGAGAGCAAACGTTAGAAAAAAGTTGCAGATGTTTAGGTCTAAATTTCCATGTAGGTTGAGAGATGGTTCAAGATATTCATATGCAGAACTAAAGACACATTTTCAACCATTTAAGAACTTTTTCTAATGTTTTTCTTTGGCTTGTCTGTGGGATGCTTTGGTAACTCAAATGAGACCTTATTCTTCAAGGGGAGAGCCTTTGACATATTTGCTCTGAGAACTTACAAACATTCAAAACAGACTAGAAAGCTCTTAGCAAGACCACAGAGTCCTGCACATAAATAGCTGCTGTCATCTTAGAAGAAAGCACATTAAGAGGAAGGCGTAGCCACACTATGTTCACATCATGGACGTAAAAACACACCCCCAGAGTCCTCCAGCATCTTAGTAACTCAACAGTGGGAGTCAGAATTACACAGCTGCCAAACTCCAAAAAGGCAGGAGCAGTATTTGCTCCTGGAGCACAGCAGGAAAGACAAGACACCCCATCTCCAAACAAGAAGAGAAGGCAATTCTCAGCCAGGCTGAGCAACAGCTCCCTGAGCTCTTGGCTCCACAGCCAAGGGCCATCATACAGTGGAGCACAGCAGTGGGCTTGTGGATGCTGGCTGTGGGAACACCATCTCAATCCTTCACAATAAAGACCCCAAAAAAGCTATCTCCAACTCTTTCAGTGTTGCTGAGCCACATGGGGAAAAGTTTCAGAGACTCAGTAACACACAGGTACCAGGAATGACTCTCTTTTCTCACAGTGAACTTCTACCCCCAACCATGCTGATCTTCCGGGATCAAGAAGGGGGGAGGAACCAGGGAGTCCCCAGCCTATGTGAACCCAAAGGAGGCAGCAAAAAACTGGAGGGAAGTGATTTACAAAGCCAGAGAAAGAGCAGGGAGTCTGTACAGCACAGCAGGGGCAGGAAGCTCAGGTGAGGACCAGACAGAGCCACACAGGGCTAGAGTAATGACCCAGTTTTAGCACCACGGTTACTGCAGTAGGAGATGCATTTCACGATTTGCATTTTATTCGGTATCATACACACAGAAACACTATACTACGATGGTATGGAAAGAGAATGCACTTTTCTAACCAGCTGAGACTCACGATATAGTAAAAAACTTTGATAACTACCTTTAACATTGCTATAAGCAGGTAGCTATTAGTAACAAATAGATAAGAGAGGACATACACAATCCTGTACCAGTAATTGGACATTTATGCAAACAGCTCTGAGCCCTCTGTCACCACTCGACCCAGGAATCAGATGGTCTCCCCAAAAATAATCTGGTGCACACCGGAGTCCTCATGATCCCTCTGGTCCATCGAGACTCCAGAGAGCTGGTCCCACCTGGGTTGCCAAATTCTGTTACTGAAAATAGTAACCAAGAAAACTCTCCAAACCCAGTGATGGTTTAGAAAGCTAACACTGGTTTATTGCAGCACTGAGTGCATGGGGGATATCTTCTCCTAGCATGCGCACCAAACAGGAGTCTTTGTGTACTATATATACACAAAACTTTCAGGGTTAGTAAATTTCCAAGCCCACCCCCTTTATGATGATTGGTTAGTAATTTACATACAATTATAATGTTGCTGACACATTTCTTCCACTATTATGCAAGATCAGGGGAAGGGTCTTCACCTGGGATGGGGTCTTGGTGACCTATTGGTGTGATTTTTAGCATTATAATGAGGGTAATTCAGTACAAGGGTCTTGGGTTTTCTTGCCAAGCTGGCAATGTCCATTGAACATTCTCAAAGTACCTTGATTAACTGTTTCTTCAAGACCTAGCTATTCCAGGATGTCCTTGGTCGATGACTGCTGACTGTGTACTTTTCTGGTTACAGATGCATCTCAGAGACATCTTGCATGAAGCAAAGACATTGTTTCACATTTCTGAGTTTACTCTCAACAGTCTCACGGGCTTCTTCTGGCACTGCCACCTGCTCCACCATGGGGCCCTCAGTGGATTGTAGATGAATCTCTGCCCCACTGTGACCCTCCATGGCTGCAGGGCACAGTCTACCATCACACCATGGGCTGCCAGGAAATCTCGGCTCCAGACACCTCTGTAATTGTCCAGTTGGTCACTGAGGGGTGTTGCACATGGCCCACAG
>NW_010232860.1:0-10154 GCF_000690775.1 Eurypyga helias | reverse complement strand
AATAAATTATACAACTGCTCACTACCCGCCAACCAGTGCCCAGACATTAGTGAGACCCCAGCCCCAGAGCCAGACTAAGCCTGAGAGAGTGACACCTAGCCCACTCCCCAACCTATATACTGAGCATGATGTTTTATGGCATGACATGCCTCTTCGGTCAGCTGTCTGAACAGTGTCCCTTTGCACCTTCATGTAAAGAAGCTGGGAGTAGAGGTGCAGTATCAGAAACTGAAAATGTCCTTGATTTTATATAAACATTTCTTAGCAACAACTAAAAACAATAGTGTGTAACCAATATTCTCACTTCAAATCCCAAACACAGCCTCACACTAGCTACTGTGATGAAAATTAACTCTATCCCAACTAAAACCAGCACACACACTCATTCAGGAAAATAAGAGATCATTGAAAAGTTTGCAGTAATTAAATGCATTATGTAACTGAAAACATTTAATTCCAACTAATACTTCTAGAATATATTTTTAACTTTTGAATTAGTCAGCTGTTTTATTCATTTTTCCAATGGAAGTGAGTTCAAACCCTTAGTTTCTGTGAAGTACTGTTTCATGCAAAATTAAAAGTCATTAACCTTAGACTGTTGGAAAGAAATATATAAAAAAGATCAATTTAACACCTGCAAAATGTAGAGAGTAAAGATCAAGAGGAGATTTCTTAAAGAACTATCCTACTCAGCATGTGATAAAGATTTTTCTGATATCTTCCAAAAGGTCACACCTATGAAAATATTCATGTTTTATGTTTAATTCTAGTTAATTTTCACTATCACGTTATTATCTAGGGTTTGCTAAGGTTTAATTGATTATTTCTAAGAAGGATCATCCCTCAAAACACATGCAATTTTTGGTTTACCCATGCTGAGAGAAAAAGTGGGACATAGAAACCTTTCTTTCTTTTCTTGTGGTAAGTTTGCCTACTGTTCTACAAAAAACAGCTTTGGGAAAAGGCTCAAGAAAGTTGGTGAACAGACTTTTTATTTTTAGACTGTGAGTGTTAATATAACTGCAAAACAATGCACTATACAAGTAACAAAATAGGACACAGACATTGGAATACACAAATTACCCAAAAAGGGGACCAAGGAGATAAAAAATGAATCTTACAGATGACTCTGGAGAGGAAATTAAGTATTTTAGTAAGACAAAAATAGAACAGAGTAAGCATTTGGAAATACTGAAACTACTACAGTATTTGCTTGCAGTTTCCCTGCCATGCTTCCATGCACTGGATCAGCATTTGTCTATCTGTTCTGAACCAATTCATGTAGCTGCTTCTTCAGGCTTGTAAACGTGCAGGTCAGGTGAGACCAGGTTCAGGTGCTTTCCCACATACTATGAACATCATAGAAAATACACAAGTCTTGGGTATTTTGCTCATGAGACTTGTAAGACTGAGAAAGTTTTCAGCCCTATCATGTCAATGCAGAAGCTAGTCCTTTCCTTTGATTTTGATTTAGATTTTAGCATGTTCTAAGATATGTGCGTATGTATGTACATGCAAACAGTGATATGAACGTACGGGATAAAAATAGCCTATGATAAAACTGCACTTGGTATCCATGAATCAGATTATAGATCATACAGTTTTATTTCATATAAAGTACCCACTACGTGGACTGATTTTCTTACGTCTGTAATAAGGAGAAGGAGGTTTTGACACCTAAGTGACTACAGCTCAGGTGTGAGCCAGATGAAGAATACATTCTTAATACATGGATTATGCTTTTTTTGTAACAGTGCCTGCTAAGTCTAAATTTTAGGTAGGGGCCTAACACAGTGAATAAAAAGACATTAAGACGATCTCTGTTTGCTAGTAAGATTATTCAGATATGAATTAGTAGTAAAATCAAACAGGTATGAGAAAATGGTCAAACTATTTGTGGAATTATTTAGACACACATTCACTTCAAGTCATAAATGATAATTTTACAATTATTTTGAGATTGTGCAACAAAACTTAGAAATTTAATCTACTTGGAACCTTTTGTATAATTTTTTCAGTGTACTCTAGAGTCAATAGGAATTCCATTGGTCTACATTGTTGATCTTTCAATGGAGTAATAATAAATGTTCTGGGTCCATCTGTCACCTTCAGCTGCAAATGTATTTGTTTCACCACAAGTCACATCCACATGCATGGATATACATAGTCATACGTAGAATTCACTTATGTTTTCTTGTATATGCAGAACAGTAAGAAAAAAAGTAAATATGTGAAGTTAAAAAAAGTAATGTAAAAAAAGAAAAGCATAAACGTAAACGTTGCTTTAGAGTAAATATTTAGACAGTGAAGAAGTTATACTCTGCTAGTGTAAGGAAAGGAATAGCACAGGAAAAATATGACATGAGGATGTTCTAAGTGGGATTTAGTTCATCTAAATTCTCTTAACGATGAGTTTTAAGATGGACCCAAGTTTAATTTTAGAAATCAAATGCTATAACTAGAAGCACTTGAGGGTTGGAAGAAGGATGGTGGCAGAGGGAGAAGAAAGAAGAGGATTTGCTCCTTGAGTGTACTGCAAATAGCTTTTGACTCAACAGCATGGTAACAATTAGACAGTGGTCCTTTTTTATTTTTCTGGATTTTAAAAATCATAAAAATAGATTATGAATAAGCTTCGTGTAAGCCAAAAGTTACATTGCAACAGCTGCATTATCCTACCAATACATACTAATTTTATCAGATCTATTCACAACTTGTTGCTAATATCTCACAGGTGGTAAAAACTCATCTCAGATTCCTCCTTCAGGGATAAATTGTTCTGTGATATTTTCAGCTTCCATTTTTTATTTGCCACATTTACATCTTAATGGCAGGAAAGTTGTATGGAAGCAATTCATTTAACAAAGCAATAAATTAAGGCCAAGTACACATAAGGTTTTCCTTTATTGTTTCAAGATACATGGAGCTTTCATAGACTTTTGAAAATAAAGCCTTCATCATGGGATTTTCTTAGGAATTTTGGATTTGTTACACAATTGTAAGCAGTACGACTTTCCTACCAAAAGCAACCCTCAATGCTTACATTCTTTTATTAAATGTGTCTTTGAAAGGTCCATCCTTGCAACTTTTACAGTTATGTACTTTTTAGCAATGCTAGCACGTACACTGTTCATGACGGACTTATAGAAACATCATTTAATCTGCCTACATATTAATTATTTGGTGTTCAATTTCAATAAATTGTCCACCTTCTTTTCAGGTTTGGGGTTTTTTGTCATTGGGGATTTTTGTCATTGGTATTTTTTGTAAATCTGATTTATACTTGGCCTGTATTTTTAATGCAAAATATATGCCTATGGAAACAATTTGAAATGCTAAATAACAGAATGGAATTAATATTTGGAATGCTAAATAAAAGAACTCCAGGGTATTTTAGGCTAGCATGCACATGAAGCTGTAACACTGATGTCTGCTTGGGAGCAGGAAGAACAACATCCTTCTCTTGGGAGCAGGGAGAAAGACAGCCTTCCCATTTCCTGAGGAAGATACTCAGCTATCGAGGACAAAGAAAAGAGACACTTCCTAACAGCTAAAAGTCAACATCAAATGAAATTTCACAGGTGACTGGTTCTCATTTTTTACATTACATGTACGTACATACGTACCACAAACAGTGCCTCACAGCCATCATAAACATGTCACTGGTGTTTTTCCATGAACTTCTGATTGAATTAGCTTTAGAGAAGCAGGGAAATGTATCTAATTAATACTGTGGTTTGGTTGAACTTTTTTTTTTCTTTCCAAAGGAACTGTGGAAGCAAAGTGGGTTTTATACATTCTCTTCTTTTAATGGAAGGAAGATTTGTTGAGGGGATATGGTTGTTACCTGCAATTCCAACCCAAGTACTTTGTCAAGTTTCCAACATTCTTGATGAATTGCAAATGGGAGAGGGAACCCTTGAAACAGATCTGTAGCCTATGATATAATTAACTCAAGACAGCCTTCTGGAAACTTTTTGTTGCTCCTATTCAGTTGTTTCACAAGCAAACGGCCCAAACATTTTGTTTAATGGAAGACAATTAGGAGTGCAGGTCACTTTAATGTGGATCATCCTCTTTCATAAGGACACCTCTTGCATTACATCTTTGTCAAGTTAACAAAGCTGGGTATAGATGAAACTTAAAAGAAAAGGTATTCAAAAGCATATTTCTAAGGAGAGAGCAGAAGAATTTTCAGGCTTCTGGGAAAATGTATGGATGATGAAAAATGATGTCTAGCTATTTGCCCTAGTTTTGAGGGGTAGGGATCCATATGTTGTGTAGACAAAGGCTTGAAAGAATATGAAGAACATCCTGACTGTAGCAGTTAGCAAAAACAGTGTGTCAGAATCTGTGCATTTTCAGGGCAGACTTCTTGAACAGCCAGACATGCCAGTGTACAGGGTCCTAAAGGACCCTGTCACAGCTGAGTACTTGCTACTGTTGTTTATGGTAAATGATATTATCATTGGTTATTTATTATGTAATGGTTACTTTATCAGCAATGTACAGCAACAAAGTAAGAACAATTACATTGAAACAATTCAGTGTTCCCTTGTGGCAAATATAATTGCTTTCTTTAGTTCAGAGGAATTTACTAACACCATATCTGTAATGAGGACAGGGCTGCTGAGGGAACTGGTTATGCCTTTGTTTCCTTTTGAATATACTGATGTTTTTCATTTTCATCACATAACTCCCCACTTTCTCCCCTCTGTATTCTTGTTTGTGAAGATCCAGTGAATGAGGTTCTGGCTAGAATTATATTTCTCCAGGCAGACCTTCTACACTGAGTGTTGTCTATCCAAACCTTTGTTGTTCTCAGGCTCTGATTTTCAGTACATAATGTTAAGTACCTCCATGAGGAAATTAGGCAATGTGAGTAGTCAGTTGAACCTCAGTTACAGAGATCTCAAAGACCCATGAAGGCTTTTTGATGATACACTAAGCTTTTTCTCCTCATTAAAGAAGTCAGAGGTGCCAGTCTCAGTGTTCCCTGCTGTCTCAGAGAAAATAATTCTCAATCTAATTGTCTAAGGCTTGTGAGATAGTCTAAGATCTAGCACAAATTCTTTATGATAATGTCTCCTTAAGAGAAGTTAACAAGAAAGCCTGAGTTTTCTCCGTATCTAGCCAACCTAGGAGATGACATTCTTACATTCATCCAGATGGGAAAAGAGAAATTACCTTGACTTGCACTATCTTGGATCTTAGATATAAAGTTTCTTTCATGTTGTCTTCAAGGAAGCTGGTGCATAAGTTAAGAAAGAACAAGGTCCAGTCAGGCAAGGGAGTTTTGCAGACACATTGTAGGCAAGAGCTGGTGCTGTTAGAAGAGTAAAAACCCCTTAAATACTTATGGTAGCTGCATAATTTTTAGGAATTGATTGGAGAGGTTTGGAGATTGGAAGGACATGGAGAGTGAATTTATCCTGTACTAGTTTTTCACAGATATCAGTGAATTACCTCATATTCATATAATGAGTAGACATTTTTTGAAGGTTTTATTGATTTTGACAAAAAACTTTTTAACCTGAATAATCAACATATTCAAGGACAAAAATTCTCCATCCAAAACTGTGTATCAGTTGACTTAAGTCAGAGGATGTTTTGACTCTCAAGACTTGTATTTGCTTTTTGGAAAAACTCTTTGTGTACATGAAGACATGTGTATACCAGATACATGTATATCATTGCCACTGAAAAAAAACCATTCATGAGTGATATACAATTACCACTGAGCATAGATGTCTACTGAAGTTCTAGAAAGAACTAAATTTTTCTACACCAAACAGCAGAAGCAGTTTTCCAGTGCTTCTCACAACTGGCACAATTTCTTGCTCTGTATTACGTTCTTTCCCATTTTAAAAAGTTGGTAGTGTTGAGTTTTTTAGGTTTTGGGTTTGGTTTTTTTGTTTGGGTTTTTTTGGGTTTGGTTTGGTTTGGTTTTTGGTTTGTTTTTGGGTTTTTTTTGTAATTTCTGATGTGTTACAGTTTAGAGATTCTGTTCAAAATACCATTTGCATTTCAACAACTGCTTGTAGACAGACTTAACAAAAGAGTGCAACAGGAAAAACAATCCATTCTGTCATCAGAAAACCTTTCCAAAACTGTGAGAAACAGCAGACATCTTGTTGGAAATGAAGGTGCTCTCCTTGAAATCTAATTAGTTTTCCCCTTCAGCTTTTAATTTTTTTTTTCTCTTTTACTGACCATTACCTCCCTTGCACCTTCAGTCACTTAGTCTATATCAAATTAGTTCTCTTGTAGTGGATTTGTACAAATCCAGTGGTGAAAAACATGGAAACAGGAAGATGGGATTTAAGCCAGTATAGTTTATTAAGTTTCTTAAGCATTGTAATTGTTTTTGTCTACTGAATCTTCCCAGCCCCTCTATTCTGTAAAGACTTTATCTGACCTGCAGTATCAGGCTAGTAGGCCTATTCTTTTACTTGCTGCAGTCAGAGATGGCAAACTATACCTATAGGTGCAGATTAGCTATTGCCAGTACAAAGAAGTAGCTTGTTTAAACTCTGTCCTGAACATAAAGAATATGAGTGAACTTCTCCAGCGGTGGGAGTTTAGGTTTAGGAAGATCAGACCTAAGAAAAGAAATCCCTCAGCAATCAGAAGACATCTGAATTTGTGTCTTTTCTTATGCTGAAGTTAATACTCTTCTGCTGGTCTTCCAAGATTCACAAAGCAACAGCATTAAAAAAGACACTCAGAAGACAGTCAGAAGTACACATGTCAAGTTCTTAAATTGTCCTACAAACACAAGGATTAACCTTAAGTGTTTCTGAGTGCCATCTGTGGAAATTTGGACACAAAAATGGGAAAATCACCTCAATTTGCCCATGATATAAAACTTTAAAACTTCAGTTTGAGTAAGATCTTAAGAGAAATATCTATGCAAGTTCTATCTACACGTTTTTGCAGGCAAATTTAAGTCAAATATTTGTGCTAGGTGACACCATCTCCAAGCTAATGTACTTCACATTCTTAAGAGAAATTCTTAGCTTAGACCTGGCATGGAGTTAATTACAGCTGCATGGCTTTTGGCTGGCTCAGGGCATAGGTAGAACAAGCTTGCAGTGGCCTGTAAAAAACCTGTAGGCATCCTCTTCAAACTGGAGTTTCATATACAGTGAGGATGTTAGAATTTCAACTGAGCATAACTATTCATAAAATTGATGTGACCAGTCAGCCCCCTGCTTGGTGGAGAAACTGATACGAGGTAGAGGTTTGATTACTAGGAGAGAGGGAGTATGAAGGAGATGTGCATACAGATCAGAAAACGGCCATTTCTGCTTTCGATGTCAAACCTGCGTCTTGGTGGAAGGTCCTACCACCGTAAGGGTCTTGACACCGGTGGTTGATAGGAGGCTGTCCGCATGTTCCAGCAAGAGTCTGAAGATGTGCTACACCTGGTGTTTTCTGATGACTGAGCTCTAAAATTTTTATAATTTTCACACTTAGTAAATCAGGGTGTCTCCCTTTAATCACAGCTCTGCTGGTGTATAAGGAAACAGTAGTCCATACTTCATCAAGGAAGCATAAATTTTCACTTCTTACAGTCTCATTTCTTTCACCATTAACCTATTGGCTCTCCAGGGACTTCTCTTTATGAACACTTTTTCAGTCACCTAATGTGAGGTAACAACTATACAGACCCATTCACATGTGCTCTTTGTGGAGGACTCTGACTTCTCTGATCCAGCCCTGTTGTAATGGAATTTCTATGCTTATGGGACAGGGTGTCAGTCCTGTAGTGGAAAAAGGTTATGAAAGATTTTTTTATCTGTACAAGATTTTTACAGGACTCCAAAGTTTTTCGAGGCCTTATTTTAACATTCTGCTCTTTTTTGAGCCTGATTTGAGAGTTCAGGCAAAAGGGCTATGTACTACAAAAGTGATAGATGGAGAGAGGTTTCAGGCTGACCTTAAAACAGGTAACTGAAGTGTATCATTTATAAGACAGACAGATTAAACCAGATAATAGACTATAAATATTAGGATAAAGGCATAAGTACTCCTTTTCTTTGCAAACTATCCCTTGCTGTCTTTTCATGTCTAACGTGAAGGACTAAGAATATTAAAGTAAGTGCTACTGATTGCTGTGTGTCCCTAGTGACTACCATCCTAGAGATAAAGTCTTCTGACTGCAACACATCTATTTTTCAACCATGGATTGGTAGTTTAAAAAGAACAAATATCTGACATCACTTTGGGAAACAAATCTCTGTATTCTGTTTAGGTATTCATCTGACAGTCATGGAAGCTGACAGGTTTATTTTATTTTGGGACTTCAATGGTCAGCAGACCCTTCTACTGAATGAACTAATCACTTGAGCACTTACTGCCTGCAAGACAAGATGCTGCAGACATTCTCTAATTCACTGAAAAATCATGCTCAGAAGAAACTATGCAAGTGCCATCAGATTTCCTTCCTTGCACTGATTGGAATTAAGATTCAGTACAGTATATCACTGTAGATTCATCCCAGTGTATTTTTTCACTGTTGAGTAGTCATTTACATGAGAAGAATTTTCAGAACTTCTGGGGATTCTTTTGCTGTTTGAACATGGCATAAAACATGGCATAAAACCTAACAAAGGGAACAGACTATTTATGACTGTAATTTCAGTTATTGCTAGTCTAACATTGATTTTGATTTATTTTGTGTAACAAAAATAGCAGTTTTCTACCCTAGAGAAAGCTAGTTTTATGTTCTGGAAAATTTGGTGCAGTTTTGCAACATCTGAATCCATTTCACAGTCACAGATTCAAATGTCACAAAGTCAAAAGTTGCACTTTAAAGAGGAAAATTGTAAATATCAAGTGCATGTCTGTCACTTATCTACGTTAGCATTCCAGAAGACTTCTGAAACTTAAGAATTTGTTAGCAAGAGCTTTTTTTTCCCCTCCCTTTTCTTGCTAAAAGCAGCACTCTCTATCTTTAACTATACAACATCTGAAAAAGAAAAAAATCCCTGAAATGTCCTAGTGGGTTGATGGCTGGAATTTTCACTGACTTGATCTGAGAAGGCAAAATGGGATTTTCTGCACTTGTCCCATATGGATTCTATTTTTCTCTTTAGTTCTTGGTGTTGTAAATTAAAATAATACTAATGATCTGAAAAAAAACTTACGGCAGATGGGATGTCCTCTAATTTCCTATGGCTAAGTCCTAACAGTTAACTCATCTCATTGTACTTGAACTTGGCTCTAATAATCAGGTGTTTAGCTGTTGAATATCTCTTTCACTCCTACTAATTCAGGAGCATTGGTGTACAGTCCAGCAGAGAAACTGGTAAGTTAGCATGTACAGACATGTCCCTGTCATACATAGATATTTCCATATATGCAGATATGTCACAATGATACTCAAAACAGAGCAATAATTGTCTCATTACTGAAAACCTGATCTTTGAAGTTTCCTCATTAAAATACCCATCCAAGTTCAGTTTGCACCATTAAGACTATCAACATAATATGATGACAACAAAAATCACCTTCAGCCAAATCATAAAGAGTAGTCAACAAAGTGACCATTATTTGTGATGTCAAAACTTGTGCTTGGATCTGTGGGGAAACCAAATCAAACCCCTTGCCTTTTCCTTCTCTGTCTCATCTTGAATTTCTATTATTGCTTGTTTATCGACAGAAATGAAAAAGATTTTGAACATTGGTGACTCTGCCTGAAGAACATAATTCCACGAAAAAGAAAGTGTTACCTACCCTCAACAGAAAAGAAACCAGTCCTTAAGAAAGTCATCAGTTTATGTCATGCAACTGAATTATCCCTTTTGAAAATAACCTGAATTTCCATAGACACTCACTGTTGTCCTAAAGGGACTTGTACTTCAGACATCTACCTGGAGGTAGAGGTTTTACAGACAGTCTTCAGAACTGACACATTCCTAAACCACTGTGTTCCAGCATGTTACTTTTTGTATGATGTTCAATGTTAATGGCCTGAATTAAAAAATCAGTCAGGAATCCCTTTAATGTTTTATAGCTTAAAACTTATAACTAACTCTTCCCATTGAATTTGGTTTTAATATACAAGTGATTAATTCTTCTATATCTCTGTATGGTTCTAATTATGGAATGACACCACCTCATTACGGATGGACCACTTGATGGATAAA
>NW_010232859.1:0-8158 GCF_000690775.1 Eurypyga helias | reverse complement strand
TACTTAATTGCTAGCTGAAGTTAAATAACGACAGCCAGTGACAAAAGGAAGACTAGGGAAAATGTGGGCACTCTCTGGAAGGAAACAGGGCACCTGGTCACCTGGGATGTGAGAAAGCTGAATGAATTTTTTGCCTCAGTTTTCACTGTCAAGTGCTCAAGCCACATTGCTGAAGTCAGAGAAAGAAAAAGGCAGGAACTGGGAGAATGAAGAACCATCCATTGTAGGAAAAGACAAGGTTCATGACCATCTAAGGAACCTGAAAGTGCACAAGTCCATAAGACCTGATAAGATGCTTCCCTGAGTCCTGAGGGAACTGGTGGATGAAGTTGCTAGGTCATGCTCCATCATATTAGAGAAGTCATGACAGTTCAGCAAAGTTCCCACTGACAGAAAAGAGGGAAACATAACCACCTTTTTAAAAAAGGGAAATAAGGAGGACTCATGGAACTACAAGCTAATCAGTCCCACCTCTGTACACAGCAAGATCTTGGAGCAGATCTTACTGGAAATTATGCTAAGGCACATGGAACCTAAGAAGGTGACTGGTGACAGTCAACATGGCTTCACTAAGGCAAATCATGCCCAACAAATTTGGTGGCCTTCTACAACAGGGTTACAATGTTGGTGGATAAGGGAAGAGCAGATGACCTCATCTACTTGGACATGTGCACAGCATTTGACACTGTCCTACACGCCATCCTTGTCTCCAGATTCTCTGGGCAACCAGTTCCAGTGCCTCACCACCAACCTTTAAACATAATACATTTTATTTTTTCACTGATATTGGAAAACAAAAATCATATATTAGAATTATTTCAGTCAAGATATTGAAATCTATACAAAGAGCATGCTTAGGTTTTACAGTGGAATAGAAACTGCAGATAGTTATACTGTAAATATGTAACACACTTTACCTAAGTCTACCTATTTTTTTTTTTTTATATGCAGTGTATATATGAATATATCCAGTTTATCCAAACATAAAAATAGCAAAGATCTATTTTCCTAATAATGTGGTAGGCTAACCTCATCAAACAGCTGAATGCCCACCCAGCTGCTCACTCACTCTCCCTTGCAGCAGGACAGGAGCATAAATAAATTTTAAAAATAAACAAATAAATAAAAAACAAAACCAAGAAATATTGTCAAGAGAAAGACAGGGAGTTCACTTACCAATTACTTTCACAGAGAAAACAGACAACTTGGGGAAAATTAATTTCTAGCCAATCAAAACAGATCTGCGTAATATGAAATTAAAAAAAAAAATCAAACATGAAAATAACACCTTTCCACCCTCCCAGGCTACATTGTCAGCTCTTCTCCCTCTCCCATCTTTCTTAAATACATTGTAAGAGAAGCTCCACCAGCTTGGCTGACGGGTTCAGCTGTGTCCTGTAGTGGATCTGTGGGAGTTAGCTGCAATCATCTGTGTCCAGCATGAGGCAATAACACGTTTATACCTACATCCAATACACATACAAAGGAAAAATTATTTCATTGCTTACCTGCTTCCTTCTGACAATGTTACACAATGTTTAAATATACTAGGATGAAACAAATTTTAACATTGCCATTTAGGAAGTATTTTAATTTAAAAAAGGAAAAAAAAGATGCCTGCATCGTTTTTCTATGCCTGCATCCTTTTTTTTCTATGCCTTCATAACATTCAAAAGACCTAAATCTTCTATACATGTTTCTATAGTTGGAAGCAAAGTTACATAACTCTAATTTAGAGTGACAAGAAAATTCTTTGTTCCATCTGTCAGAGATGTGTTAGACGACAGCTGTTGAATTTAAGCAGGATTGGGTAACTTTTACTTTAGGAATACTTTTTTTTTGAGGACTCTTTAGATAATTAATCAATTTTCAATTACTTATCATTACTAATCAATCAAAGAGAAGTTTATCAATATGTTTAAAAGTAAATGTTTTAAAGCAAATGAGGTAAATAGTCTATGTCTATGTCAGTTACCCTCATACTGATCCCTAGCAAAATCATATATAAACTAGCATAATCAATACAAATGTAAAATACAGAAGCATTATCACTGACAAACTGTAGAGTAAATGAAAAATAGGTCGTCACCTATTTTATAACTTGTTAAAAGTGTATTTGATAAAAATAAATTTATTGATTCGACATTTTAAAATACATATAAATAATCAATATTATAACTATTTAGCTTTATTTAAAATAGAAAAGCAACAACCTATGTCACTATTTTTAAAGATATTTTGCACATATCTGTTCTTGTCTCAGTGCTATTCAATAATGTGAAACAAGATAAAAAGTAATTGTTCATAAATTCCAGAAATGGCATAAAAATAGTGGAGTTATAAACCGTCACAGTATTATGATTAGCATGGTTGATTTAGTGGTGTGCATGCACTTGAAAAATGTGCATTTTAGTACCAGTCAAAGTCACAGTCAGGCAGACAGAAGACTGAAAGTGATCCCAAACACAAGGTGGATACTGGAGAAGTTGTTTTAATTTTCCAGTTTGATACTCAGTTTTGTTCTGGAATGGAGGACAATTGCAAGTGAATAACAACTATACTAGAAAAGTCAAGATGACATAAAAGTGTTTCAAATAGTTTAAAGCATAAAAAATAAAATAATTTGTAACATATTTTAGTGACTAGTAATTGAACTTCAAAGCATGATTCAGCATCTTTGCTCCCATAGAAAGAAGTAAGCCATATGCCTGTCCTCTGTGGCACATATCATGGAATAATCTTCAGTAGAACAACTTGACTCATCTTATCAAAGCAGAAATATAAGATTACCAAATATCAACTATCTTTGACCATTTTGTGACTGAAATAATGGAAAGAAGCAAGGTGGAGATACAAATCAGGGATATTCTTTGTAGGTGATTTAAAACAACTTACAGAATCCCTCCAAAAAGCCAATTAAGATTTTATATAAATAGTAATAATTATAAAAATATTTAGAAATCTTCAGTGTGTACTTATGCATAACTACATACATTTACATCTGTTCATATTGTTCCTGTGTTGATAATTACATGCCAAAATTAAATACATTCAGGTTTTTCTATTAATTTTATAAATCATTTGAACTATTTGCATATTCTTAAATTAAGTCAGTTCTGTTCTTTTTATTTTGGTCCTCAACTGCATGTTGGGAAAGTGGAAGATGTTATCTTCAGGCCAATTTACAATAAGAAGAAATATTGAATAATAATAAGGGTACATACGTCAGTGTAAAAATCTTTTTTTCTTTAAACTGTCAGGATGTACGCAGCAGTTTTATTATTTAAGTAGTAGGCATATATTAGGAAATCATAATATGTATTCATACAAGTTAGGGAAATCTTACATCAACTTTCCAAAATAAACATATATCAAAGTAGAACCTAAATATCGTCATTCAGATTTCTGATTCGATTGTATGATCTACTGTACAAACGTACAGACAGAAAAGGCCTATTCCTCCCACAGACCAAAATGTTTAATCTAATTATATGTGTCTAAGGATTTACTTATTTTATAGTAGTGCATCATGAGAAAGTCCAGAAGTAATTTTATTACAATTATAAATTATTAGCAAAAAGTGAAATATGAAAACCTGTCATTTTAAGATTATGTTAATTAACCACATAGTTTAAACTGGGATAAAATATAAATAACACTTTAAAATTAAAATCTTAGCTGCTTAATCTGTGTATCAATTTTTCTCCATACCTCTGTTAAATAACAGCTCTACATCAAGTTGGGAGCACCCACAAAATGATTGGTGGGGGCTGGAACCAAGTGCTGGCTCCCACAGCAACAAGATTTGAAATCAAACAAAACCAATAGTTTTGCTACTGCTTTCCTAACCAAGAAAAACAAACCAAAAAACCCCACCCTCTTTTTTATCATTTTGTATCAGAATAAACTTGCTTGGAATTATGTGTACATAGATATAATTTCACAGACATACTGCAAATTTGAACAATTTGAAAAGAAACAAATATGGTATTATCTTGTAATTTGATTTTGGAAATAGGCATTTTATACATTACATATAAATATAAAATACTCAGTGTGTTTAAAGGTGCCAAAAATATGGACAGTTAAAGAGAAGTCTTGATGTTAAGTGATGTTGGGAATTAGTATTACTTTATGGAGATAAAATAAAGTGAAAGGAAGAAAATGTGTTATACTAAAAATTGACAGAACAGAAAGGAGTTCAATATATTCATAGGTAAGCCCAAAGACAGCCATTGAGTTTATACACATTTTCACACATAGATCAGAAAGCTTACCACTACAGTATAACATACCTTTCTGGTGTCCACAGGATGTCATTGCCAGTGTTCAAAAATAATACAATATTTTCATCCTAACCTAAGGTAATGCAGAACAATCCATGGCTATTCTGGAAAAAACAATAATGCAGAGATAAGGCAAACCATGTGGAAACAGGAAAATAACACTCAGAAATTATAAAAGATAGGTAAACCAACATCAGAAGAATGACTGAAGAAATGAATGAGAGAAAGATTAATCCTTTGGAAAGGCTGCAGACAGATGAATTGATAAAGATATTCCTTCTCTGTGCCTAAAACAGACTTGTAATAGTCAATATAAACTCATTTGTGTGAGTTTTACACCCTTAGTTAAAACAACCTTAACTTATCTTCTTTCTCACCTTATCATTGCCTCCCACTACAAATTCTGGTAGACAGCAATATCATCTCTCCTGTTCTCTTAACAAAGTATCTCCATGATTCGAGAAGTTGTTCTCTACACCTGTTCTGAATTTCAAATTTTTTGTGAATATAAACCAAAATTTGGCTCAGCATTTCAGACACGTCTCACCAGTAAAAGACTGAAAATTAAGAAAGGATTCTGATCTATGCAAGATATTGTACTTCCTTACACAAAACTTTTTACTGGAGTTTAAAATTTTTAAAAGGAAACTGAACCATTGCAGAGCTCTACCAATGGTGAATCAGTAGATCTAGTGGTTACTCTGCAATTGTTAAGAAAGTTACCTAAAACAGTGAACTTGTTTCACCATAGCGTTCATGGATGCAGAAGGACACAGAGGCCTAGAAATACTGACGAATGCTTGCTGGCATAATGTGTCTTGTAAAATTATGACAAATCTATTGTCATGTATAATTACACACAGGATGAACTAAGACTATAGAAATAAATTTAATATTGCCAGGTCATGGCTTTAAGTGCTTGACTCTCATCTGCCAATTTTTTCAACAAGCAAACTGAAATATACATTATGTCGGTGCTCAGTCTGTAAAACGATGTCTATGCCTTTTCAGGTGATGGTCCAATATTATGACCATGTGATGTAGTCAGGAATCAGTCTCCGAAAGCAAAGATTCTATTGTCTGTTAGACTAGCAGTGGTTTTTCTGGAGGGTGAGGTTCCATAGTCCTTGAAATAGGAAGATTGATTCAAATAAGCTTTAAAAGTAAGAGTAATATTGAAAACAAGCAAGAGAGAGACTGCCTGTGTGATCAAAGTACTGGAATATGTTCAACAGCTGAAGAAGCACCATGAAATTTGGTGTAACCAAAGTACTAGAAGTTAAGCTAAATGAAGCTCAGTGAACCAGCTGTATGGCTCAACCATGGACACTAGCATATGGAATTACAACAGATTTATAAAGAATATTCCAATGGTAAATATTTACATTTGAATGCCCTGTATTCCATGTAGCTTTTCACTGACTTCAGCCCTTGAAGACTGTGTAATATATCTACAGATGGAATTACAAAAAGGCACTCATGATATCTAGGTTTTCCAGTATTCAACTATTTCTTTGTTTTATTGTGATACATATATACCTTTACCTATAATCATATCCATGCTAAAACTCTTTATATATTATCAAGACATAAGGCATTACAAAACCTTCTACATAAGTGATAGTATTCCGAGATAGTTTAGGGCCAGGAAAACAAACAAACAAACAAACACACACAAACAAAAAACACAAACAGAATTGGGTAAACACTGAAGTGCATTTACTGGAAAAAAATTGTGTCAGATACTGTTAAGCACAGTAATATGAGAAATTTTTTTTTTTGCTTAATCTTTACAGTATAATATTCTTGAGATTAGAAAATACATTTTCAGATGAAAATTTTTAGAAATCAATCTGTAAGAATTTCATCAGTAGTCATTATATATTCCCCTTAAGCAAATCTGCAAAGTTTAAAAACATTCCCATTTCACGAGGAGACTAACAGTCATCTGAAAATACTACGTGTATGTGACTCAACTATAAAAGTACTGAAGCACTGAAAATGCAAATAACATAGATGGGCAATCATCTGTTGCTATCTGAAGAAGATCTTGAGTTATTTTTAGATCTTGGCAAAACTCTTGCTGAAGATCAGAGCCTTATCATAATGACAATGAGAACAAACTAAATTTGCTCAGAACCAGGCAAATTAAGTTCTCTGTGTAAATAGTGTTAGAGATATTTTCTCCTGCTTTATTTTTTGTTCCCTGTGAGTTAAGTTTAGCTATAATTGTTATAAATTGTTTATTTATAATTAACATGGAAAAATCCTGACATGATTTTCAGTATTTTTATATGATATGAAATCAGAAGGAGATTTAATTAGACTATTATATTTATTTTTATTTGATGAGTCAGTGATTTCTGTAAATATAACACATGTAAACTATATTAATTTAATCATGCAGTAGGAATACAAAAATGTGTTGTTACTGATTAAATGATTACTGCAACATCTTGAAGACTCAGCATCAGGAAAAATTCTGGGAGCAATTACAGGAAAAGCACTTGATTGCAGTAAATAGAGGAGGAAATAAATTCATAGAGCATGAGCCGGAAAAAGTTGTGAGGCAACTCTAGAGGTAATGTTACATTTTAGGATGCTTTCAGTGTAGCAAAAAACACACTGTCTTTATGGAAGACAGTTGACTGCAATAAAAACTAACTTTCTAAAATATTGGTTGATTTTAATAATGTAACTTTCACAGACTTCTCATTCCATTAGTCCTGGCACCAGTGAGTCTTGAAAAGCCACACTATTCCATTTGTATATTTTTCAGTTAACTGTTTTTCTAAATATTTACTCTTGTACAGTTGGAAATAATGCAAACATTGCCATTTTCATAACTTTACAGTGAATGTAATCTCACAACAAACTTTTTTTAGGAAATGTATTGGGGTTTTTCTTCTGAATAATGAGTGAGTCAGGTGAAAACCATAGGAAAGCACTGACATGAGCATACATTTAGTAGAATTCTGTTTTCAGAGCAGTAAAGAGAGAGTTTACAAGAGGAGAACAAGTGAAGACTTATTTTTTAAATAATGAAATTATAAGAAACATTTACTCTAACTTAAAAAAATATAAATAGTAGTAAACTATATACAAGATGTAAGACATTGTTTCAGGAAAAGGATAGGAAAAAACAGTTGATAGCTATCATCAGATTTTTAAAGAAGAAGAAAAGTTATTTTCTATTAGGTTGTCAAATCTCAGTTGCAAAATCTTAATGTGAAGAAACCAACTAGGAACAAACAGGTCAAATAATCTCTTCTTTAAGTTGCATTTAAAAGAAAAGCTAAAACACCACACTTCATATGCATTTATATTAAATTACAAATTCAGCAACCCATTTAAGCATATAATTAGTTATAGGCATGTGGTTAAGTACTATTGACTTCAAGTTAAGCTCACACTTAATTGCTTTGCTGAATCAGACTCTCCAAGAAGTTGGTTAATAAATGTAGAGGTTTTTTTGTAGGAAATAGGATAAAATCATCATAGCTTTTTGATTCTCTTCTTTTTAGTTACATAAATATCTGGTCATTATGTATTTCAGTACTTGTCTCGTGGTCACTGATGTGTTTACCTGCTCAACTAGCCTTTCACTTTACAGGTAGGAAATGAAGTACAGAGAAGCTATCAATATGTCTACAGTGATAGCTCAGTCAGATTTGCGCTAGATACAGTCTGGCTGAGGCAGCTAGAAAATCAGTGCAGCCTACAGAACTGCTGCTGAAGAACACAAGATTCCAGACAGGCTTGGGCAAACTTGTCAAGAAAACACATTTCACCATAAGGATGTAATAATTCCGAAGATAAAATTTATATACGTATGTATTTATGGCTATATACAATCATAGAATCACAGAGTG
>NW_010232858.1:86625-104827 GCF_000690775.1 Eurypyga helias | reverse complement strand
GTCCCCTCAGTGAGTGAGCGTGCCCAGAGCCTGTAGTGCAGAGAGGGATGGATGGAGAGGATGAGACCCACCATCAAGCAGGAGCCTGCCTGCAAGCAAAGCTAGAGACAAAGCTGAGAGGAGCAGAGAGGATGCACAGCAGGGTCCCCGAGGGGGATGGATAGAAAACCTTCCTCTAGGTACTTAAAAAGGACCATGTTGAGCTTGTGGTCACCCAGAAAGCCAATGAAGTGCTGAAATCAGAGCAAACCTGGAAGACAAGAAGACCTATTCACATGAGAAAGGGGTTTGTTTATGTTGTCCTTGTTTTATTCTATCTTAACCGAATTCAAATTTGTTCCTCTAAAATTTTGCTGGTTTAAAGCATCTCTACATTGTCTTAGTTTGCAGTCTAATAAAACGCAGCTTTTGCAGTTTAAAATCTTTTTGTCAAGAGTTCACTTTAAGGAAGAGGCACAGCCAGATCCACCTGAAAGCTCTGGCAAGCTCGGAGTCCTGTTCAAGAAATATGTAATAACAGTAACTGCTGTGTTGATGTTTACTTCATATTAATTCTCATGAAACCTCTCACTGATCCAACGAAAGTTCAAACAGTCTATTTAGTCTGTAACCCATTAAGCATCAGCTAGGAACACAGGAGCTGGGAAGACACTGGAAGGAGTGCAGGCAGCAAGTTGCGGTGATGTGGTAGAATACTGGGTTCCCTTCCAGCTCTTAGGAGAGCCCACTGTAAGTGTTCATAGCCTGCAACATAACCTGGGAGGACCCCATGCCGGAGCAGGCGGCTGTGCACAGAAGAGCCCATGACTCCATGGGAAGCCCATGCTGGAGCAGGCTGCTCCTGAAGCACTGCACCCCACAGAAAGGACCCACTGGAGCAGTTTGTGAAACTGCAGCCCGTGGAAAGGACTCGTGTTGGAGAAGTTGGAGGACTGTCTCCAGTGGGAGGGACCCCACGCTGGAGCAGGGGCAGGGTGTGAGGATCCTCCCCTGAGGAGGAAGGAGCAGCCGAGACAGAGTGTGATGGACTGACCCCAACCCCCATTCCCTGTCCCTCTGTGCCACCTGGGGGGATGAGGGAAGGCAACGGGGAGCAAAGCTGAGCCCAGGAAGAAGGAAGGGGTGGGAGGAAGGTGTTTTTAAGGTTTTATCTCTTGTTATCCTGCTCTGACTTCATTGATAACAAACTAAATTGATATTTCTTCCCCAAATCAAGTCTGTTTTGCCCATGACCACAACTGGTGACTGATCCCTCCCTGTCTTGACCCACCAGCCTTTCCTCATATTTCCCTCCTCCCCATCCCACTGGGGTGGGAGTGAGCAAGTGTCTGTTGTGGTGCTTAGTTGCTGGCTGGGCCTCTACACAATGACAGCATTTGTGCCTTGCTATGTATTTGTTCCAGGATTAATACAAGAAAGCCCTTATCTCACCAGGGAATCGTGCATTAGCAGAGTGCAAACACTGGTCTCCTGCTCTCCCTTTGCACATCACCCCTAAACATGTACTATTCTACTATACGAAAAGAGATCACGGCTTTCCATGATTCTTTTCAGCCAGGAATCCCAGCATGAACTGAAAAGAAATCCTAAAACACCAGTCAACTGACCTTTAATGTCATTGCCACCCAGCATGCACCTGGCAGCACCCAATCAGAATCTTCCAGGGCACTGTAACCTTGATACTATTGACCAGCATTGCTCTGATTTAAATTTCAAACAGCCTGCAATTTTGATTCCTCTTTCCCCCAGCTCTGAAAGCAAACATTATGGATTTTATAGGGAAGAAGGCCCTGGCCACACACTTGATTTGCACAAACTTCACATAAGTGAAAAGGCAGTCAATACAAACAGAATTAATTCTAATTAACCTTAATACGCTCATGAAAATGTGGGGAGTTTTCATGAACAAATAAGTAGAGCCACATACACAAAAATATCTGCTTTGTTAATTACATATGCACACATTCAATAATACAGTCATGGTTAACTGTAGCACTTGTTTCCCAACTACGTTGTTACGATCAAGCTGAGGCACCGCTCCAGCCAATAAGCATATGCTCTTTTTTGGTGAGGCGGAGTAGGACCCGGTGCTGAGATTTTGAATAGCAGCCTTGTCAAAGATCTTCAACTCTCCACCTCATCAGGACTCCAGTGCCTGTTGGGGATGGGAAGAAACTTACTACTATTCTCCACATAAATCCACTGGAAGAATTGCTCCTGGATCACAACCAGGCTCAACTGCAGCCTCTCTTCAACAATTCCAAGGAATCCAACTCCTTCACATAAAATCAGGAGCAGCTGCTCAAGTTCATGTAAAACCAGTGAAAAGAGGCAATCAAGAAACCACTCTATGAAACTGCCATATACAACCGGAAGACAAATGCCACCAAGTGAAGCAAGATCTCTATTACTCAATTTAAACTTAGGTAGACATGCAGATTCCGTGAGCATCTAGTCCACAGTCTGGTAACGGAGGTGCTCTAAGAGGAGAAGAGGAAGGCACTTCCCAAGAGGACACCATAACAGGGTAACTTCCCTGTGCATCACTGCAAAAATTTCAAGCCAAGCCAGGCGTCTAAAAATGAACGGGTCTGAGGTTCCTCGCTCCTTAAAGAACCAAAGCCAACTCATTTCAACCAGCTGCTTTCAAATGCGTCTCTGCATCCATAAGGAACGCCTTTCCGTGCTGCCCCTAAGGCTTATCTGGGCCCAGCTGAGAGAATCTAAAATGAAACCTAGCATGGAAGGGCTGAAGGAGCCAAGCACTTGGAAGAATAAAGATTTTTGCAATTGATTTTTGGAAACATATAGACCCTGATTCTGAAAACTTGCTATGAAAAAATCTGTATATTGGACAAATTTCTGGCTAGGGCTAAGATTCTTGGTTATTTCCCAGAAAGAGAATACAGGAAAGGGGAGAAAATAAAGTGCTTTCTTAGCTTTCCTGAGCATTCTTATCTTCCTTATCAGCACCGTGAACAAGTGCTGCACAAAGAAAGCAGAGGCAAGACACAAAACCAGGTATTTAATGTTTGTTCAGTTAGAAGAAAAATATTGCCAAACCGATGGATTCAAGAATAACAGAGTTATGCCCTGAAAATCATGAGATTTGGGACTCCCTCTCTTTGCCTTCTATTTCTTAATCTTCCAGGGTGCTTTGGAGTTACATTTCTACATGTGAGAGCCTGCAGGCTAGGAATTTATTTAAGATACAGCTAAGAATCTCATTAATAATATGAATACAGGAACTGAGTTTTAAAGAAAATATACAGGTAATGCAAAATTTAAAGTGATAACAACTGGCAACAGTGCATACAGTATCAATATCTAGCTAATGGACCCAGAATGATTACTGGTTAATGAGCTGAAGCATGCAACAATAACTGAAAAACAGATCAGAAGAAATACTTCTTTTATAACGTGTCTGCTAAGAATTGTACCAAGTTTTTCAGAGTCATGTCCCGTTCAGTTAAGTAATGGTGAACTGGGCCTAATTCTGTGTCACAAGCAGTAGTTTTAAAGTAGGCAAACACCTGGTGATATACCTTGGTTTGCACCTATACAAACAAGTAAAAAGGAGCCCAAACAGAATATTTCTGTAGGTAAGGCAAATATGATGTGGTCTTCATATTGTAAATCTAGTCACTACTGAACAGTTTGGTAGGATAATTATAAATAATGCTATTGATAGTTATGGTTTCATCATGTCCAAATCTAGGCGGTATTAGTTAGACCATTAAAATTCCACCAACTGGGCATACACCAGTGTGTTATAAATTTCATTTGGAAAAGCTCCAAAACAAGCTGGTGCCGAGCAGCAACAGACCAAAACCCCCTTCCTGCGCTATCTTTTTCACATTAGGAATATATCAGATGTATTCCAAGGATATTTTCATTTGATGCATTACCTGACCTCTACAAATATGCTGCTGCCACCAGCCTTCCTCCCCAAAATTATCAACTGAACTTGGAAAGTGAGGGAAACTGCACTGCCAAAATTCAGACTTCAGGCTAAAAGAAGCACATCATCGTGTCTTCAGTGGACTGCTTGATGCTGAAAAACAGTGCTGCAAATAGTTTGTCTTTTCGGCAAACAATCTAAGTGCAGTTCATGGGCACAAATATGGAACGTGCATTCCAGTCCATGCTGCGATGTTTCCCTCTGTTTTACACCTTAATGAATGCATTATGAAAATAAACATTTACCTGGCAGTTGTCCTTAATGGAGGTTCTCTCCTTTTAAACTGATTGAGAGCTTTAGAGGGGAAAAAAAAAAAGCAGAGGGGGATGTACGCCAGTGAAGTCTGGAGTTTAATGAACAAAGCCACTTACTCCCTTCTCAAAGGCAGAGTGAGACAGAGGGGGAGATGAAAGCTCTTGTTTCATTTTATGTGCAAAACAGAACAGACATCTCCCATAGACATGCTAATGAAACATTGATTTGCTGGGGTGACGTTTGTTACCACAGGGCTCTCCACCTTGGACTTCCAGGAGAAACGATTCACAATTAATTAACTCCTTTAACAGATTATCTGAAATCTAACTTGGGCTCAATCCCACTACGTGATAATGCTCATTTTCTTAGTAATATGCAGATCAATGAATATACGTACACGTACAGATAAAAGATGTATTCCAAATTTTTATGTCTATCTGTATGTACACACATGCAGACGTATAATGCATTATATAGAATATATAAAAATAAATTATGTATAATATATCAAATGCACACGAATTTGTAGCCACATAATTCCACTGCTGTAAGCACACACACTGTTTTCTGCCAATAGCTCAGCACTCCCATGGGAGAACTCCAACAAACTCCCAGCACTCAGGACAAACCCTGACTCACTCACCTGTCTCCTCCTTACCACAAGCTAATAATACCAAACCAGTTTGTTAGGTATTTTGATTTACAATAAAAACTAAAATAGCTTTAAAGTAACGTATCTGGAAGATCAAAGGCCTGTGGAGCAGTAACACCATAAATAATGTTCAACCTATTATTCTTTAAAGATTTTAATTTGAGAATTTGAAATAAATCCCTAACTGTACGTACACACACACGTTCCCCCACTCCTTCCTCCATGAATACCATTAACGTGAATTTCAAGCAGGGCTCACCTTCACAACAGCTATTATTGACATGGGGTAGATGATCAATACAGAACAGACTGGAAGCTCATTTTCAGAAATTGATAAAAGTTCAAACCCCAGAGGGGTCAGATGATTTACAGCAAAGGTTAAAGCTATGCATTCTACTTTGGCTCAAAACCAAGGGTTTTCCAGATGATTCCAAACACTGTTTTCTTAATGCCTTTAAGTTTGAATGCAAATCTATTTTCTTTCTTAGAATTCATCGTTAGGGTAGAAACTAAGTTTGCTGAGAGTTAGCAACTAATCAAGCAAGCAATACATCTTAGGAGACAACTTTTTTGAACGACAGGTGCCAGAATCGCAAAGCTGGGCCTTGCTGGGCTCTACTCTGCACCTCCCAAACCCAACCGAGAGCGCCAAGCTGCCCTATTCCACTCACTTCTGGCTGCCACCAAGCTGCACCGGCACTCGCGCTGGCCCGGGCTCCCTCCCCACAAGGATACCAGTGAGCGGTGAGATAGACCTGAGGGCCACCGGCCTCCACATCTCAGATCCCATTTCAAGGCGTTCACAAGCTTACCACAAGACAAGATTTGATACAGTCAGTAACCACAAAGTCCATAAAAACAAGGAGAACAGTGGCCATCACCCTCATGTAGAGCTGGGGATCTGCAGTACCGCCAAGCCAGCCTAGGAGAAGCAAAGCTCTCAAGAAAAATTAGTGGAAAAGGCCCCTTTCTCCAACAAAGTAGCATAGACCAATGACAGTGACAGACCTCCCCACCAGCAACGCGCTTGTCCCTTTCCAGTTCATTCCAGCTTCTTACCCACCCTCATCTCCTTCCTTCAAGGCATCTCCCCTCTGATTAGGCAGCAGCAGCAGAAAGTTAAACACTGGTTTCCTTCCCAGGTCATCAATAAAGAGCGGCCTCACTAATGAAGCGCTCTAGCTAAAATAATAAAAGAAGGGCCAGTATAGAGTTCCTGTGAGTCCTGGCTCAGTCCAAACCCTAATGTTGAAGTTGTTATATAAAAGTACCACAGAGTATGTAGGGCAACCCCACGTCTATCCCAGCAGCCAGAGCCATTTCAGACTGTGTGCTTTTAATTATTTCATTGACACCCTTGGACTTGATAACTGCCTGAATTGTACTGTCAACACTCTGGTCCTTGATTTTCTTCATTAAATCACAGTTTCAAATTACTTTTTTTCTCCACCCCCACCCCAACTTTTTTTTGGCTTCTAATTCTCCAAATGCCCCACGCTGTTTTAAATTACATGCTCATTTCAGAATACGCAGACTATTTATCTAGGAGGCAAATTTCAGAGTCATCTGAAATTAATTTCCCAACCCCAAAGTTCCTGGGTACCAGCTTCCAATTCAGCCGTGGAATTTCCTGACGGTGCTGCGTGGTTCAGGTTTCTCCGCACCTCCAGAGAGCAGCCCCACCAGCCATGTGCCTGCGACTCGCCCTCCCTCCTGTTTCCGTTACTTTCCCACTGACCTTCTCAACAGCAAAATAAAATCTCCCTTTATTACTAATACCTAAAATTTGATTAAAGTAAGCTATACAATTCTTAACACTGAACCCACATCTCGGGATGTGGGAGTGTTTCAAACAGTTCAAGGGTACACAGCACTTGGCATAAACCTCAGCCTGGAAAGTTGTTATTACTTGTTATGTCAACCATATGAACAGACACTTGCTGCCCTGTATGTACAGAAACATGATTTTTAAAGTATCAGTTACCCCAGGTGACTTTACCTGAAGTTCGGGCACCGACACCGTCTCTAACATTAGGGCAGTGGGCAAAATTAAAATACTTTCAAACATTCCAAACATAAAATTAAAACCTTCTGCCATGAAAAATCTTGAATTTTATATTTCATGTTTGTAAAGGGTCCAATCTGATGGGAGAAATCTGAAATTCCCTGTTGTTTTGGTAAGTATACCAAAACAAGTTTCAAGTGTAAGAGAGGTTATGGCTTGTTTCAATGGTCAAATTTTTTTCAGGCAAAATTATTTTTCCTTAAAATTATTTGTTCATGTTAAATCAATTGTGACATTAAGTTTAACATGTTTCTCATTTGAAGATGGTCACATTTCCAAAAATGTCATAATTGTCTTTTTTGGAAAAAATCTTAATGACATAGTTTCCCTCAAAAGCTTGTAAGACTTTTGGAAAAATTTCCACCTCTAACTTGTTGGAGAACTAAATGTTGTTTTGGAAGCGAGGATAGGGAATACAACGATTTTGCAATATCAGACCAGTAGTTAGATTTTTATTCGCTGGTATTTTCCTGTGGCTGCAAACAGCTTTTACATTGGTATCCAGAAAGTGATTTTTTCCCTATGAACTTCTTAATTATTGTATTTTCAGTATCCTCTGTGAGAAAATTACTGTAATTCACTCCTGAAGTTACTTCAGTGCTTAAAAAAAGTTAAGTTACACTGTAGCCCTTAAACAAGGGGCTTTTATACATCTAAGACTGAAGCGTGTCCTGCATAGAAACTCCCAGGAGTCGTCTGATCACAGAAGGGAGTTGAAATCAATCATGTCACGTTAGGGGATATTTATCAGAAATCTCGTGTTAGCTGTTTGAGCCACACCTGCTGGCAGAAAATGGGCCACATCACTTACTACTGCTGTAACCAGTAACCGGATGCACAAAGCCAGGTTCATCACCAGGTTTCCAGCACGTGTCATTTATGTCCTGGTACGCAGCCCCACGCACCCCTGGCTGTGCGGAAATCGTACTGCAGTGTGGATCCTCATACTACAGCTAGGAATAGCAGCATTTTGAGGTGAATAGCAGCTACCTGAAAACTGCAGTCTCAGACTGCTCTGGGAAACAAGTGGCAGGAGAGTCATTATGGATGAGAGGGCACTAATAGAAAAGAGACCAAGTCCAGGTCTAGACTCCAAGAGAGACAAATTTACTCAAAGACCTAATAACTGTATTTCCCCACAGCCAAAGTAATTTAGATGAGTTATTCCACCGTCAGAGGTTTTTTTGCTTGTTTGTGTGAGGTCGTTTATTGTTTGTTTGTGTTTTTTTAAGTAAGACAGCAATGGCATTCAGACTGTACTGCCTTTGATCTCAGCTCTAAAAAGATTTCTATCTGAGAAAATTTCTTGGTATAAAAGGCAGAGTGCGAACCCAAAAAAGCCATACTGGCAAACCTGGCAGAGGGCCTCGTTAGGACACCATGAAAAGTTTGCAATACGTTTAAAGTGCAGGTATTCCAGCTCAGAATTAGCTCCACGTTCCATGCAGAGTCTTCTACAGGGCGAAAAAGTTCATAACAATACTTTCAGGACAATATTTTAAGCAAACAAAAATAGAAATAAGATTTAAAACCTTGCATTTCTATATTTATGAAACCAGAGAGAAACATGTTCAGGGGAAAACAGTTAAAAAACTGGCACAGAGGCTGAGGGCGGCTACAAAAAAAACCTCTCCATAGAGCTGAGCTGTTGAGGTTCACTGTTTCAGAGGTGGGTTCTTTAGGCAGCTGAACACGGGAACACTGATACTAACAGCTGCTCAGCTTTGCCATCAGCGCACTGATAAAACCGTACTGAGAAAACGTTGGAAGGAGAGATACATTTAATTCTCCCTTAAATTGTTGTTATTACGTTCACTTAAACAAACCGAAGTTTTGCCAGCTGTACATTCAGTTGCCGTGGCAGCCCAGGCACATGCAGTCTGGCTTCTTCACGGTGACTTTTTTGTGGTAAACACCGCCTACTGTTCGAAGGATCCACCACTTACACTTAACAAAGGTGGGCTGTGGGCTGTACAGATGAAACAGAGCAAACTCAGGGTGCTTCGGTGTAAAAGCAGCAGCTGACAAGAACAACAGCAGGCATGTATGGGTGGGTGTCTAAATCCTACCCTAAAACACCTTGAGGAAAACAGAGGGAAAGTATATTGAAATAAAACAACATTTTGGTAGTCATCTCAGAGTACTTCGAACAGCTGGAGCTCCTAAATACATCCCTGCCCCGAAAGAAGGATTGAAAAGCCACAATTTAAAGAAAAATACACTGTGCCTAATAACTGCACATTAAAAGCGGGAGGAGGGGGACGGGTGGCAAATCCATTCGTTCACCTTCATCTCCAGGTGAACAAAAACCTGATTTAGATCTCCACGTGTTTTACATCTTCCAGGACTCAGCTAGGTATTTCTGCATGGTTTTTTTTGGAGGGAGGGAAGAATTCTTAAAACATTTTTTTAACATTTAACTTCTTCCCATTACCGTTTTCATAAACAGAGGCTAGAAGCAGGGAAAGGCAAAGAAACTTCCAATGTTTCTAAAGCCTTTAAGTGCGAGCAGTAATACCACAGCAGAGAAAACGATACTGCCAACTTCCAAGGGGTTTGGTATCAATGACCACTTCTTTTTCTGCCCTAAAGCTGAAAGGTCCTGAACAGATCCTGAAGAGGCAAGACCCTTACTGTGTTAAATTAAGAATACATGGCCAATTTAATGCAACATTTAACCCCTCAAAGGCCTCAGCTTTTCAAGAAGATTAGAAACATTGTAGCATGTGTACTGTAAGGTCATATCTATGTTCCCTTTGATGAATGCAGCTGGACCATATCAAACTCCCCCAAAAAGTCATCTTTACATCCACCTCATTTACATTTACCTTAGCAGGCCATCTTAGCTCACACACATCACCGCCTAAACCGCCTACACTGCTTCTGGACGAGAGCTGGCTCCCAGCCAGGAGGTGCGAAGCACAGGTTGAGAAGTTCAAACCTGTCTCCTTCCCTGCAATTAGAGATACCCCCACAGCAATTATCTCCCAAAGAACAAGGTGCATCTGCCCAGCAGGTTTTTTTTCTCCAGCTATTACTACTTGAAAAGAGAAAGACTCCGCTGAGTGAGTGAAACAAAGCGAAGGGCATTGGTAAAGCCTGTACTCCAGTATAAACACTGCAAACAAACAACTGACACTCGCATGGCTCCCTGCTTCACAGCTGCATTTAAGGTTTTGAGTGCAATCGGATGTTAAACCCCCATTAATGAAGACAACCATTCACGTCCCCTCCACAACAAAACCCCCACGCAACTGATTACAAAACCAGAAACGTTCTTCCAAAAAAATGAGAGTACAGAGAAGGTAGACACTGCCACAGTCACCCAGAAGCAAGTCACTGGAAGCAGCAGTAGGTTTTTGCCTCCGTGACTCAAGCACATGTGGGAAAAGGCAGTAAAACAGCACACGCACACCCTGTCGCTCTATCCCAGTTCGGGGCTGGCGCCAGAAGGGCAGGGCTGGGGTTCTGCGGCACTCAGGCAGGCACACTGCAGCAGCCATCCTGACAGCAGTGAGGACGGACATCGGACAGCCCTGCCACCGCCACTCCCGCCGCGGGGACAGAGGGCCAAGTAACTTGCATTTCAGATGTAACTGCGTTCTAGCCTAGAGGAGACAGAGCCACGTATCGGCGGCGTACGCACCTACCTCTTACCACAGGAAAAAATAAATGGCCAAAGCATTTTCTGAAAAGAGCTCAGTGAATCAAATGAGCAAAGCAGTCTGTCCAAGTGGCTTAGGACATACCAATAGCAAATTGCTATGTCCCAAGTACTGCACAGCGCTTTGGACTGCAAAGGAAGTTATTAGTACAAAACTACCATTATCATGGAACACCATCATGGCATCACTTCATGGACGTTTCCGTTGTTAAAGCAAACAACCAGGTTGTTCAAAGACTCCTCCAGCCTTAGCTCTGGAAAAATCCACACTTTTCATCTTCTTGCTCTCCACATATGGACTTTATAGAATCATAGAATCACAGAATCACAGCATGGTTTGGGTTGGAAGGGACCTTAAAGATCATCCAGTTCCAACCCCCCTGCCATGGGCAGGGACATCTTGCACTAGGTGCCCCTGCCCCTAATTGTCCCTTTACACCCCATGTTCTCTTTCCTTTCCTTCTCTCTCTCACTTTCTTCCAAGCCACCTCCCCCAAAGCAGCACTTACCACAGTGACAAATGAAGCAATAATAAGGTTAGTCATTTAACTCCTTGCATCCTACTTAAAAATCACCCTAATTACTGTGTAATGGGTCCACAGAGGCAGAAGAGTCTGGGTGAAATCTACCCGGAGGGCAGTGGTATAGTTCATCTGTCCATTCCCTAATAGCACTCTAAAGTTCACCCTTATAAACATGTCACCTAGTCTATAATTAAGTGACTGGTCATTAGGTAACATATGTGGTACCTGTGGGTCACATATCAGTCAGCTGGTGATGGATCTTTATCCAATAGCCGTGCAGAAGCAGCTCCATAGCTCTCTGTCACCGCAGCGTGACTCTCAACACACAGCCCGCTCACGGAAGAGTTTGGGTAGGTGGGGTTTTTAAGCAATAAACTCCATGTTTGTGAAGGGCGAGAAACAGAGGGGAGGAGGCAGTGGAAGGACTGTCACAGTTCAATCTTCATCCCGGCAGCATGATAAAAAGCTGAGCTGTTCCTTTATGTTCGGCAAGCACACTGGCTCCTAAAGCACTCCTCGTGCTCTGCTGACAGGTGAATTTCCCATCCACACTCAATGAGTCAAGATTGATAATTACTGTACTTTTATCAGCTGAGCACATGCTCTTTCTTGGTCATATTTAAAAAGAAAAACAAATTTTAAAATATCAGGTTAGAAGTATAACTCCTTCAGCTTCCATAGATGTGCAAGGCCATGATGGACAGAAGGGGAAAATATAAGCCAAATTTATCCTTGATTTTACCAGGAAAACTGGAAGAACCTAGGGCATACATCTGAACAAGCTCCCCAGTGATCGAATACCCCCCACACTCAGGAGATCTGGTCATTCATCAGCGTGGGCAGATGTACAGAGACATACAGCCAGCGTCACTGCGACTCCTTCCTCCCCGCACTCAGCGCAAGGTACAGAGCTTGATCAAAGGAGATTTCGGAACAAGAGCAGGACATTCAGCTCAAGTTTTTCCACACACACATCCTGCACAAAAGCAATGGTTTCCAGCAGGTTTTGTTGTCCCCAAGAAACAGAAAAGGACAGGTCACATGAAGTCTTGAAGTTCAGACTAGGGTCCTAGAAACCCTGAGGCTCATACCTCTTATTCAGTTGTTTTAAAATTTAAATTTAAAAATTTAAATTCTAAATTCAAAATTTAAAAGTTCTCTTAACTGGCAAGAGAAAACAGAGGCAGTACCATGTCGCCAAAAAAAAAAAAAAAAAAAATTGCAGCCAATTTTATCTGGGTACAAGAGGACTGTAACCCTGCCCATGTGCTGCATATATCGTTTTCAAGGAATTTACTTTCACCTTCTGCATTCTTGGATGCAATCATGCAGTGAAGAGCTGGACCACACAGATTTCCAGATGGTAAATGAGATTTGAGCTAAGCTTTTCTGGGTAAGTAAATTATAAAGGAAAGGAAAAAAGAAAAAAAAAAATCTCATGCCCACAATGTTTAAAGGTTTATAATTGCTAGTTATTATCTCCAAGGAGGGTGCCCAAAGCCATGGTATTATGGCCAATAAAACAAGACAAGACCTTGAAATGAGCCCTCTGACCCCAACTGTGCCTTAACTACACACATTAACCTCCCATGACGTCTCTTCTGGCAACGCACCTCTCTGTCTGATGTTCACAATAAACCACTTGGGCTGCCCACAGGAAATGGAAGATTTGGCAAAAGCACTTCCTTGGCCACTTAATTCCAAGAAAAAGTTCCATGACCAAGAAGATGCATACGTCCATCAATGACTAATTTACCCCACTGTATTTAGAGATAGAATTAGGTGTAACTGTGAAGAGGGGGGGAATCATTATTTGCAACATGAAGCAAAACAACGTATTTTGAGTCAAATCAAATTGGAAAGATAGCAGAGATGCACAAATTTTGACGCCCAGAGAATCCAATTGATTTTATGTCTGCAACCAAAAAAGGGATGAAGTCTAAAGAAACGCATTCTTTTTTGCTATGTTTTGTACAAAAAATGCCTGCCCTGAGTTTCTAGACTGAGACACGTAGCCCTTACAAGCCTATCCACCTCTCATGTTGGTACTGGACTTCAGTAACTTTCTCCATAACCAATTCCATCAGTTTCTGCTTTCTTCATTTCAAGAAAACATCATGCTTCTTTCGTACTCTCATGTTTTACATATTTTACCAAATTCTTAGATTCTTTAATCAAAGACAAGTCATGAAGAGTAACCTCAAATAGTATCTACAAACACGATCTGTAATTTTAAAATAAAGCTCATGAAATACATGACTTAAAGGTGCTGGCTAAGAAGGCTTGTACAGAGATTGCTTCTTCCTGGCCTGCTGTTCTATATGATGTCAATACCATAATCTGAAATACTGTTTGCAAACAGCAAAGATGACTCTTAGTTTTCAAGCTACTCAGTAAAGAATTCAAGCCTTCTTTACCTGGTGGTCCTTAACTCTACAAGGCACCTCTGGGTCTCGTATCAATCACCCTGTGATGGATAGGCATCCCGTACCAGGGTCATTCATACCTCCAGTGCTTATTGAACTGCAACACCTCATCCTCACTGAATACTGACGGCTGATCCATATGATTCAGGTCCAATCAGAACAGTGATTTTTCAGTGTTAAGGACTCTTCCATCTGACATGTTTGCACTGAGACCATAAAGGATCAAAGTGGAGCGCAGACACAAAAAAAAAAAGTGGATTAGCTGATTATTTCTGTATGTTTGCACCACAACTCTCTGCACCATATAGAATGATAAAGTGGTCCCTGGCTACAGGGGGAGGGAAGAGAGAGAGAGAGAGAGGAGAGAAAAAAGAAAAAAGCCTGTACTGTAGAGTCAGTGTTGCTTATTCAAGAGCATGTGACTTTATTTGAACATGTAGTTGAAACATCATTAGGACAATTCTGCTTCAAGAGTTTGATCACTAATTGGCACATGCAGCAATATAGCACAAATTGAACTTACCCTTTGGTGCAGCCAAATATGTTTAAGGAGGACGTAGAAACAGAACAGCAGAGAGGATGGGTTTAACATGGAGAGAGCAAAGTTGCTTGATGGAAAAGGAATGGACTCAGCCAACTCATTTACTGTTAAGAGTGTATCCTGCATTAAGAAAGATTGCTCAGAAATCTCTAAGTGAAGAGAGATATGAGCCTACTTAAGAGAGGAGAGGGGAAATTCGAGGAGGAGATTTTTAACAGTTCTTTTTTTCTACACAACTTTGTAGGTGCACTGAACACAATTAAAGGACTAGGCTAATCTCAAGAAATCTTGTACCTAAACAGAAATGAAGCAGCTTCCAAATAAATACATACGTGGGTTTGTCATAAGTTGCCTTAGGTTTTCTCCCTGATTAGACGCATCCATAATAGTGTCTTTTCAATGTCAATAAGAGAAATCATTACTCAAACTGCAATTACTTCCTGTGCCAGTAAGGTGGTCTAATTGCCCCGTCTTGGCACTCCACTGTATTCAACGCAGTATGTGCTCTTCCTAGGCAGCTGCCATGCCCTGAGAAATATGCTAGCTGAATGCACCAGGATGCTGACCCTAGATCTCCATTTAAGCTTCAATTTGATTTCCTTACATACCTGGGAAAGTGATGTGGTAAAACCTGAGATTTCAGCTGACCAGTGAGAGCCTGCTTTATACTTTCCCTGTGGTTACAGCTGTTCACAGTGGTCTACTGCAATGTGAAGAAAATGAAGAAACATGAGAGACTGACATAAGGAAAGGCAAATGAAGGAAAACATTGTCCTTCTTTAGTGAACATGGCCAGAAAGACATTGGGATTAGCCTGGAATAGGACACAGAGGGACCGATTCTTTACTGCTTGCATCCTGTCTTATTACTTCCCTGTAAAGGGGATACAGTTCATTTCCCTATTTAGACAAGTATAGGTGACCACACAGAGACAAGGCAAGATATAATACAGCCTTTAGAAATGAAACTTCTGCAACTCATTCCTCATTTAACAGTAGCTCCCTGGGTGGTCTCCAGCCACAAATGAAAGGCATAGCTAATACTCTCTTACACAGTAATTCCCGGGTCCAGCCACCCCATAGCAAAATATTTGCACTTAGTTGAACAATACTTTTAAAGTATTTGGTCTCATAAATGTTTAAGATTATTTTGACTTTGTTTTTCTCCATTCAGTGAGAATTTTGTGTCCTTAAATACATACAAGGGTCTCAAAAAGACTATCATTCTGTGGAACAGGAGTATGTCATTGTTGCCACTTCACAGAACTGAAGAAAATATATACAGATCCACGGGGCTGTAGGTCTGTCTTTTCGTATATGACATCCTCACAGAATGCCTTTTGCAAGTTTGCATCCACATGAATCCTTTGAGAACTCATGGTCTTACAATGTTTCCCAAAAAGAACTCAAATTGCATAACCGGATCCATGAATAAGGCAACTACACAGACCAAATTTCTCCTTTTTGTCTTAAACATGCACATGTGACACATTAAAAGAACTTGGATAGGATTTTTTTTCTCCTTTTTTTTTTGTGGTATCAATCACAGAACCAATCTGAGGGCAGGTGTTTATTTTATTTTTATTATTCTGCTAAGCACAGCATTCTCGACAACCTTCAGGGAAGGGGAATGGGGAAGAACAGCATCAACTTCCAAGAAAATATCTAAAGCTAATAACCACCCTTCTGAATTTTAATCCATAGCCAACCCCAAAATAGCTCACTTCATACACTCCGCAATTCTGATGAGGAGAAAAGGAGGTGCTTAATTCCAGAGTCATCTTAAGGGGGGAACATACTAATTGTGTATTAACACTGATTCTTAAAGATTACACGTTCCTTCTAAAATTATAGTCAAAAGTTGAAATTTTTGCAGGAACTCAGGATTAAAACACAAATAATAGTTTTCATGTGGATGCACACTTTACAGAAGTTTCCTTTTTAGCTTACAATGTGGAGTCAAACTACTGGCAGAACAAGTTTCTGGAGCAGGGTTGTGCTAAAGCCCTTCAAATGAATGGGTAGATTTCAGGGTGACAGCCACAGGGTGGAACAGTGGACAGGCAGCTACGTTTGCTGGTCATGATGCATGCAGCCAGTCATCAGATGCTCAGAGCCAAGGAGTCAAGAGCATCTGTGCACATTTGTGTCGACATTAGGCACCTTAACCTACTCCAATTCCTTAGCTAAGCGGCCACGCAACCCTTCCCACATCATACCCGTGCAAAGCAAAGACCTCAACATCCATTCTGTTGAAAGTCTATTTTCTAATTTGTCTTTTCACTCCTCCAGTTGTATTAATTTCACTAGGATTGCAAGATGTGAGCAAATCTGTGCAGCAGAAATTACCAATAACAAAATCACTACAAAACTTCCAGATTTTTGGAAGTCCATTGGTACAGAATCAAAAAACAGCACAGTAAAGAAGTAAAAATAGAAACCTCAACTGAGAATTACTTAATTTTGACGGGGAAGGCTAACAGACTTTTTAATAATGTTACTGCTTTCAAAACTGCCAGAGGATTTGTAAGGTGTATACACAAATTTAGGTAAATTACAGACAGTTACTCTGCTAACCTACTTTTACTTTCTGATTCTTTACATAGGCTTATTACAATAGGTTGAAAAATTAGCATTAGTTTCACCAAGATAAGAGTTTGAGATTCCTTTTACTGCTTTACCTTCCAATTTTGATTTTTTATATTTATTTTGTATCACTATCACTTTTTACAGGCAAAGATATTGAAAAACATCCAGAGTGGAGTTTGGCAGAGGTTAAAGTCATTATGCAAATACACTAACAGCTTTGACATCATATTTAGATGTCATCGCAAAATAATATTTCTCTTCTGCAAAGAAACTGAAGAAAGGTCTACCAGGATGGTCTTCAGAAAAATATGTATGGAGAAGAAACAGGGTATTGCTGTCCAAACAGTGGATCTACTGTGCAGTAGCATTATTATATGTACAAATAAACGGCAGAGCACAGTCCCTGACAAAAGAGGCAACGTACAAGTATGGATGGGCTGCAATAATGCAGAAGGTAGCAAGATCCCAGCGCTGCGCACATCATTTAAATCTCAGGCAGTGGGATTTGTTTATTTTATTATAAAATAAAAGCTAGGTTTCAGTATTGTTCTGAATGGATTTTTATGCTAACTGTACAAGATCTCTAGTGACCCCAAGCAACGAGAATAGTCTTGTCTTCTTTCTCCTCAAAGAGAAATATTGCATTAGTCCAGGGCGCAACACTAGCCTGATGGATTAGCTCTTCTTCGCTAACAGATTCTTTCTATGTAAATGTGAATAATCCCTGCACAGAAGAGAGAAAAAGGGCAACCCTTCCCACAGCTAAGACACATAATTATAATCACATTTTAAAAGTACAAATGGTTCTATTTCATACATAAAATATGCATAAAGTTAGGTCAGGGAAGTTTAATTATTAGTGATCTGTTAAGAACTTGGTAATTCAGCATAAAGGTGGAACACTTAACTGAGAACAAGGCCTGGAGGGGGACCCGCAGCAACCTCACCTGTCAGCAGAAGAGGCCTGCAGTCCCTACAGCCAACAAAGTCCAGGAGACCCTTTTCCTATCCCCATGCAACCCTTTAAGGAAAACAAACAAAATCCCCACACAAACATCTATCAAAAAAGATAGTCAGGGGTTAGGAGAAAAGGCACTTTTTGGCTGATGTTAAGAGATGCTTAGAATTTGAGTAATTGTATAGAGACTTTAAGAAACAACACAATCCATTTTAAATAAGGCAAAGCTCACGTAAACTGCTGTCACAAGCCCACCACGTATTTCCAGAGGAGCCTATGAAGTCAGGATATTGTAGCCAGTCTAGCAGAACCAAGAAAATAACTTGGCACGAAGTTAGCAGGTCCCCATGCCCTGTCCCTTGCATGGCATGCTTTCCCTCTGAGTCAAAGCGGAGCTCAGAGAAGCTACAGACCCCACAACATCCCCCAGTGAGAACAGGTGCGCGTTACGTCAGTACAAATACCGCCTTTATTTTGAACAGTTTGTGACTAAAGCTGAACACTTGCTGCAGAAATTCTCCTTTTGCTTCATTTGAGTTTCTTACAAACAAAAGCTCGGTGAGCTTCA
>NW_010232858.1:86091-86614 GCF_000690775.1 Eurypyga helias | reverse complement strand
TGGAGTTAGACTTGAACCGAACCCCAGCTCTCTGCAGCGGGGTCTGTTGGACCCACATGGTTTTGGAGCTGGTGCCAAGTGTGTACACAGTTTAATAGACTATGGATTTGTTTCTGCCTTTTGTGAGCAACTTGTAAATGCTGTTGAATCACCTATGCAGCAGTGAGATTTGCACTAAAGCCATTATTTGATCCGCATCTTAACATGCTTAGTCACACTGCTATAAAAAGAGGAGCACTTTGGTAGAGAAAGGGTCAAGATATCAAAGATGAGGCCCTGCTATATGACCCTTAGCAACATGCTCCCAAGCAGAGAAACCAGTTTCACCACAACACAAAACATCTTCCAGGAGCTCATTCACATGTGTGTTAATTACTGACAGGAAGAAAGGAGGGAGAAGTGAAAAACAGAGACACTTCTGTGGAGCAGCAGCAACAGCGTCACATGATGAATATCAGGAGGAACTTGCACAAATACCACTTTGATTCAAAATCATTTTTGAGCATGATATGATCATAGAATG